>NC_045553.1:29518398-29818398 GCF_009769535.1 Thamnophis elegans | reverse complement strand
GAGAGAGAGGATTGCAATTCACATGTATAACGTATAATACTTTCCAATATAATGCACAAATTTGTTTTTCTTATGTGTGTGCTATTGGGTGTTTCCCCCCCCTCCTTTTTAACAGTACATTTTTCACAAATTGAACCATCTCAAGAGTTCTATGTTTATTCCAAACTAGAATAAAATGTATTTTCCTTTTTGCTTTTTTAACTCTATGTATGGAATGAAAGCAGGGAGGTGTTTTTTTGTGTGAAGAAATATGACTTCTCCAAGGAAATCCAGAGTCCCATAGAAGCTTAGGAGAGAATGCAAACTTGCTTCTGAAAAACTGTAGGCATCTGGCTGAAAATTATGCATGTTTTTGAAGATTTCCATCCCTCCCGTTTTTCTAGGAGGAGAAAGTCACGATCAGATCAAATCAGGTCCCTTTATTATGGTGTTTGATCAGCCTTTATAATAAAAAAGGTGCAGTAAACAGAGACACAGGGAACACAGCAATGAGTTATTGGGGAAAGAAAATGTAATAGTAGAATAAAACAGCATATCTAATTAATTTTTGTTTGTAGTTGTATAAATATTTGGCCACCTGATCTGCAAGTGTAGGCATCCTTTAGAAAATAATAAATATAACATTTATCTGTATGACCCTTGTAAGTGGCTGGGCAATCAGAGCATGCCTTGGGGCATCATAGAAAAAGTACTGTATGAGAACATAGTTGAGCATTTCCACCTCACTGGATGCACAAGGGCAAAATATTTTTGAATAAAGGGTCCCAATAAAGGAGAATATTTGTAGCTGAGGGTTGAAATGAAGGGTTCCTTGATGCTCTTTGAGCTTGGTTGTTTTCTTATAAATGTTTCATTACCCAGACTAGGTAACATCATCAGTGCTAGTAAGGAATGGGGTTTGCTCTAAGTTTATATTCCAATGCTCTGCCTTGTCAGTGTTGATGGGACTGGACCTGGTGGTTTATGGATTGGACTGTTTATTGTTAGTTGTTTGGAAGTGCCTTGATTGGGATATTGTTTACTTCTTGATTGTTGGTCTAATGTTAATCTATGTTCATCTGGGTGTTGACTGCTGGTAGGGAGGTGTTTTGGTCTTTTTATTCTCTTTTTGGCTTGTTGATTGTCCCTTTTGTACAGTATGTAGACGTTGTTTATGTCTATGTGTCCATTGATAGCCAATTTGTCCGCAGGACAAATCTAATAATTGGCAATAGAATTCAATGGTACTGGCGTTACTATTTTGGCAATCAATGCCCCTGATTCTCAAAGCCATGGTCTGAGAGATTTAGAACCCCAAATTCTTAGGGCTGCTTAATTTATCTAACTAATCCTTCTGCCTTTGGATTTTGCCTTTCAAGTTGCACGGGCTAAAACTCCTATCGTAATCTCATCTTGATAATGAGCGAAGAGGGGCAACCGGTAGCTGGATTGTTCTGGATGAACTATCCACTGTCCATTGGGGATAATGGTACCTTGACCCCATTGAACTCTGAAGTACTGAGTGTGGCAAACATAACATCTCTGCGGACCTAAAATGCCAGCGAAGAGGGAGGAAGGGAAAGTAGTTCTGCAAAAAACTACCTTAAAAAATCACTACTGTGCTAACATTAGACATTTGGTTCATTAAAGAAAATCTTGCATGATTTTTACATTTGTCCCATTTCACATGTGTTGCTTTGTTTTCATAAAAGCACATTTTCTTCTTTCCTGCTTTTTTGTGATGATGTTCACATCCTGTTGCTGGTTTTCGAAAAAGAATGTTGTGATCCAACATTGGGATGCATTCCTAGAAATATTCTCCAATGTACAGTCCTTGACAATGGACTGAAAACAGCAGTCTGTTTCTGCTGTCATTTTACCACCAAGAATGGGAGTCTTAGACAATTTGTCCTGTGTTTTCAAAAATGTGATTGCCATATAGCCACCAATGCCCCGTGCTCATTCTTCCTTCAATAGCTGTCCCCCCATTTGGTTAATGAAAGCAAGATGTTTAGCATTTGCATAGATTGGGCTGGACAACTTAAAGCAACATAGTTTTGTATAACCCTTAGAGGCACATCCAATTTCAGTTGTGAAAATCAGCTGCCTTTGCCAGGATCAGCCGGTTGTGTCCTTCTAACATTTAGCCATTGATTAAAAATAATGCTGCCTTGGGCAAATAGAGAAAGGATGGAATATAAACCTAACCAGTAAATAAATAAGTGTCTTCCTGTTAGAGCAAGCTTTCCCAACCTGGAGTTCTTTGGATTCAAGGAAATTACAATCTATATCCTCTTAGAAATTAAGATAGATGTGACCTGATTCATCTGGAATGCACCAGTTAAGGAAAATCACATTAAAACTTGTGGAAGTTAGTTATGAAGGGGCTGTAGCCCTAATCTTTAAATTATCTCTGGAGCTTTGTTTGGCTCTAGTTAAATTTTCCTGGGTCAGTTGAATGAATTATCCCACCCTCCTAGGCATTTTAGATGTTAATGGACTGATCATTTTTAAATGTGCAGTTTAAATGGAAAGGCATTTATTTCATTCTATCCACCTATCTTTCATTTTTTAAATGTAAGTTACCTATTCCTTATTTAACTTATCTAGTTCTTTTTTTAAAAAAATATTTTTTATTAAATGTTTTGCTCTTTAAAACAACAGGAAAGACACAGCAAAGAAAAAAAAACACAATGAGACAAAACAAAACACAGAACATAGATAACAATATACAGTGATTTTACAGCTTTCTATATCAGCTTTCCTTCTTAGCTTTTATAATTCTGCCTTCTGCATTGCCTTCCTCTCACTATAACCTTGCCCTATAATGTAACAAACATAATATTAACACTTATAATAATATTCATTATTTATATCTCCATATATTTGTATTCCCTATTTTCTGTCTTGGCTTCTGTTTTCTAGCCACTTGTACATTTTATTACATACTTTATAGAAGTCCGATTCTTCTCTTTCTTTTAGTTCTATTGTCATTTTATCCATTTCTGCTCATTTGAGTATTTTCCTGATTGTAGTTATCTAGTTCTTATTTGCAAATAAGAAAACCCAGGAAAGTGATTGTAAAGCCAATTCCATCACTTTTTGAAAACCTATTTAAGCTTACTTGGGAATGCATCTTCTTTGTGTGCTCTGAAACTTCACTTTAGATCTGTGATTGTTCTTGGATTAAATGGCTGTAAACTTCTTGAATATAATTGCTTGTTCTTGTTCTCCAAAAGCTAAGAACTAAGACAATAACAACACTTGAAAGACAGGTTCTGGTTTAAAATCAATGACTTAAAAGGACATAAATTGCTATTGTTTGTCTCATTGACTGGTTAACAACTATAGGCTATTAGCAATATAGGTAGCGTTTTACTTGCAACTATTTATTTAATGATGTTTGAAGTTAAAACAACACTGAAAAAAGTGACTTATGACCAGTCCTTGCACTTATGACTATCACAGCATCCCTGTGATCACATGATCAAAAGTTGGGCAATCAACAATTGGCATTTATGATAGTTGCAGCATCATGTGGGTTATGGAATGGCCATTTATGGCTTTCCCAGTGGGCTTCCAACAAGCAAAGCCAGATTTGCTCAGTGAATGTGGATCACGTAACAGCTGCAGTGATTCACTTAACAACCATAACAAAAATATAGTCGGGCATGACTGTTTAGCAATGGAAATTCTGGTTCCAATTGCAGTCGTACCTGTAATATATGATAATCAGCAGGAGGCTGTGTTTCTTTATGTAAGAAACAAATGTTTCAACTGTTTGCATTTTAAAAATTCCCAGATACATTTTTGCAACAATAATTTATGTTGTAAACTCCCCCTGCTGAATCTTCCCACTGTCTTATCAGTCAAAGTTCATAAATCAAAATCCGCAATGTGTTGCTTTTGTCTTGACCTAAACTGTTCTTCAAGATTTTTCTTTTCCATGTGGAATTGTATTGGAATTATAGTACCTTGTTTGTTGTTCCACCATTTTGATTCCAAATGAATTTAAAGGGACAGCAAGGAAGCCTTTCTTAAAATAGGGTTTTACTGGCTCTGTATAATGATCTGGTAATAACTCCTCAGTTATTTACATTTGGAGGTTCCAGATCAGTAGCAGTGATTTAAAGAACAGAATAATAGATTACACAAGAAGCCCAGGTGGAATTTACTATTCCCAGCTGATTTTAATATTACCCTCAAATGGCACATAAGCAGATTGAACAGCAGATATTGCAAATTGTTCTAAAGAGGCACCATTCCACTGTTTTGTTAAAAAAGCAAAACAAAATGAAGTGCTATCTAATAAAGTGGAATTAAGCTAAAGGGAATAGTCAACCCTTTTGATCAATATGTCCACATCATGTTTCCTGAAGTCCCATTCAAAACCTATGGCATGCATGCAGCAGAAAGCTTCATAATCTCTCTATATAAAAGCCAAGTAACACTCACTCATCACAAAATTTCCAGAACTGTAAAGCCTACAAACTTGAAATTTGACACATATGTTCCTCTTGGCTTCTAGGTGCTCGTTAAGAAAGGATTTTTTTTTTGAAATGACCATCAGATCATTAGTAATTCTTAACATGCTCTGATGCTAAGGAGTTCTATTCCTCCCCTCCACCTGAAAAGAACTCTGTTCCAGCTGCCAGTTGCCTCACATTCCATTACCTCAGTTCAAACTGGCAGATGTTCCACTCCTTCACTCAGGAGTGGTCTGGGGGTCCTTACAGTACTAAACTGCTTTGTGGGAGTGGCTTGCCGGCCATGTGACTGGGTGGGAGTGGATTGCCAGCCATGTGACCGAGTGGGAGTGGTTTGGCAGTCATGTGACTGGGTGGGCGTGGCCAACTTGTAAAATGTGGTGAAACTCACTTAACAACGCTCTTGCTTAGCAACCAAAATGTTGACTCAGGAACTCTGGCATTTGAAACATGTAAGTCTTAAAGCTGTCAAGTTACAAGACCCTTGCACCCCTAACCCTTTAGGAAAAAACCCTCAGGGGTGTTCAAACTTGACAGCTTTAAGGCTTGTGTACTTCAACTCCTCTCCCTCTTCATCTTGATGATGTGCAGATGGGCGGGGGGAGGGAGCTAGAACTGGTTCTAAATGGCACTGTAGATTTGTGGAACCTGTTCTACGGAAGAGGTTAGAACTGGCAGGAACCCACCCCTGGGTGGGAGCGATATTCCCTTATGTGTTTCAATCACCGATCACCACTAAACCAACGGATTGTGAACCAAATTTCTCCTGCATAGCCCAATCACATAGTTTCGTCACAAAGCATGGGTATCCAGCTAGTATTCTATAGGATCTCAGAATCTTCATAAAAGTTCTGACAACAAATGCCAGGAGAATTTGGGATGTGTGTATTTGTGTGTCTCCCTACTTACTATGGTAATAAGTTAGAACAAATGATGCTTCAAGAATTGTACCACCAGGCCTAGCCATGTATTATGTTAGAGTCCAGAGTCAGCTCAAATCAAACTCAAATCAACACCACAAAAAGAATTGAGTGGGAGACCCAATGACCTTCTTATGTAGGTTTCCACAAAATCTCTTGGCAGATAAATCCAGTGAGTGATTTCTCTATGTTTCTCCAGAGGATAAAGAAATTATCTGCAAATTTCTCAAAGGCAAGGTTTCTCCCTTAGTTATGAAGGCAGCAGTGTTATTTTATTTTTTAAAAAAGCTCTCTTGACAGTATTTCTTTCTTGAAGAAAAGGAAGTTGCAGATTAATGGAGAGATGATTGTACAACAAAAAGATACAACATTTGCAAACTCCTAGGGGCTGTCTTATAACTAAAAACCAGCCATTAACATTTCTTTGAAATTCTCCTCCCTTTTGTAACAAGTTTTGGATCCAAGTGAATGAGAACGTGTTTTAAAAAATGCAGGAAAAATGGTTTGCCTAAACACCCACCTTCAAATTCAGATGACATCTTGTTCTCCCCGTTCCACCACTATCTTATTGCTAGTTAACATGCTCACTGCTCTCTTTTTCTTCTTCAGAAAGAAGAAACCCGAGAAGAGGGTAGAGAATGGGGAATGTGTATCAGAGTTCTCCTGAGTAAACTCCTCAAGGGGTCTTTAACCCAACAATATAAGCTGAATCCAAACTAGACCCATTAAAAGTAATAAAGTTCCACTGATACAAATTTTGTCCATCAACCAAAATAGAGCTGGAAGGGACCTTGGAGGTCTTCTAGTCCAATCCCTGCTCAAGCAGGAGACCCTGTTCCATTTCAGACAAGTGGCTGTCCAGTGTCTTCTTAAAGTGATGGAGTGCCAATGATTTCTGGAGGCAAACTCTTCCACTGATTAATTATCCTCACTGTTAGGAAGTTTCTCTTTAATTCCAGATTGCTTCTCTTCTAATCAAGTTTCCATCCATTGTTTCTTGTCTTGTCTTCTGGTGCTTTAGAAAATAGGTTGACCTTCTCTTCTTTGTGGCAGCCGCTCAAATACTGGAATACGGCTATCACGTCATCCCTAGTCCTTCTTTTCCGTTCAAAACAAATCCAGTTTTTCAAGCTAGGTTCTGGCCTTTAAGAACAGCAACGGTGACAGCTACCAGAAAACTTACTCATCCAAGAGAAAGTTGTTTGTTGTGATTTTATTTTATTAGTTAAAGAAGAGAAGCTTTGTGAATGGGAGGTCAACTTAATTAAATTGATTTGTTGCAACTTAAAATGTATCAACATCTGCTTTTGAGGGGGTTTGAGGGATTCAAAGCCTCGGTGGCACAGTGGTTAGAGTACTGAAGGCTACTTCTGCTGCCTGCTGGATGCCTGCAATTTGGCAGCTGGAATCCCATCAGGTTCAAGCCTTCCATACTTCTGAGGTTGGTAAAATGAGGACCCAGATTGTTGGGGGCAACATGCTGACTCTGTAAACTGCTTAGAGAGGGCTGTAAAGCAATATATAAGTTTAAATGCTATTGTATTGCTATTCCAAGTATCATAAGACTAGAAAGATTAGGGAACAAGAAGAGATTTCATCTGAATCTGCAAGCAGGGGACAACTTTGTTCCAATTTCAAACTTTCTGTGATTCAGCATTAATAATTATACATTTGTTATATTCTGTTTTGTACATCTTCTCCTTCCTGTACCTCTTAGTTTTTCTTTACATAGTTCTGGTACCCTCAGCATCCCACCTGAAGCCTGAAATTTGTCACCTAAAACCCACATCTGAATTGTAAATTCTGAATTAATAAAGTTCAAGTTAGAAATACATTGTATAGTCAGTTCTTGGACTTTTGCTGCAATTAACCTATTTCATGGATTGGAGAACAGTTCCTAGTTCGTAATGGAATATTGCACAGTGTAGTTTTTATGCAATTCTAACTGGGCACAAAGTTCTTGCTTAGATTTTCTTTTGTAACTGATGTTAATCTATTTCTTAGGCTGCAAGTATAAAATAATATTTCCCCCCTTTCCCTCAGATTTAATTAGCCTAATCAAAGAATGTGAAAAACACAAACAATCTTTTGATTTTCTTATAAATGCTTTTGAAAGTGAATGGGAATGATCACTGTAATCAGTCACTCCAAATAAACACAATAGGAATTTATTTTTATCGAGTTCAATCCTAAATTTGTATAGTTTTGGATGACAGCCTTAGAAACAAAGTACGTAAATAAGAACGTGATGTCCCCACCCGCCAAAAAAAAAAACCCATGTCAACTGGGCATGCTCCTATTTTGCTCTGGGATGCATTTTACAGCGTTCTGTTTCAGAGCAATACGGAATGGATCATTCTTTGCTACCTGCTCATGGTTTTTTTTTTTCCAAATTCTGCAATGAAAATTATCAGTCAAGATTTGCATCTCATAATATCAGATTCTCCTATTTGAGAAAGAACAACCAGATTTACCCACTGCATTAGGCCATCAAGTGTTTTGATTTTGCCATGGCATGTTGTAAAACCCCATCATCATTATTTTTTCTAGATAATGTCTTACGGTCAACATGTTATGTGGGTCTAGTCAAATGTGGTTATTTATTAACTAGTTGATAACCCGCATTGCCTGGGTATTTATTTATAGGGGGAAAAATGTCCAGACCAAACATAATTTCTAATGTTTGATTTTGCCCCTTACCAGAGGGAGCCCACTTATGGAATACTGTGAAGCCATTACCATGGCAACTTCACTGAGTTGTACAGTAGAAGCCATTTTACAGCAGTATAGTAAAAGCCATTTTAAGGCACAACAGGCTGTATCTTAACAGAACACACACCCTGAGGGTTGTTAGGGTTGTCTTACCCCTACAGTATTTTTTTCCAGAGAGAGTAAGTCATCTGTGTACCAAGTTTGGTTGAAATTGCTTGAGGTGTTCCAGAGTTATGCTGGAAAACACACACACACCACACCACACACACACACAGAGAGAGAGAGAGAGAGAGAGAGAGAGAGAGAGAGAGGAGAGAGAGGAGAGAGAGAGAGAGAGTCATTTTTATATAGATAGCTTAATTAAACAAACTTATATTGCCACCCAACTCTCATACAGGTGACTATGGTGGCTTACAACATTAAAACCACAATATGCTCCCTCTCTCCATGACAGTAAGAACATAATCATATTAACCACTTGATGAGATTCTTCTCCACTTGAGGTCCTCAGGCCTACTGATAAAAGCATGTCTTCTGGGCTTTTTGGAGAAACAACAAGGTGGGGCCCCATTATATTTTGGGGAAAATGATAGGCAAAGGGCCACAATTGAGGGGCCATTTTTCATGGCCCCACCAGGTTTACATCCCTAATAGATGGGACTTGCCGCATATCTTCCTTCCTATCTTGATGGACCAGTTATTTAATTGAATACTTTGTTTGGCTAAGTGTGATTAGACACACAAGGAATTTGTATTTATAGATATAGATATTGGTAGGTGTATTTATTCAATGAAACATACTTAAGCAAACAATACAATGCATAAACCTAGGTTTTTTTTAACTTGGGTAATTCTTATGGTTAGACCTTCTTATGATCTGATGATAATGTTTGATTATGTATTACATTTATGGTCTTTGTACTGTATTCTCAAGGGCCATTGAAGCTTATGTGGGTTTTTTAATGACAGTAATTCTAGTAGTGCCAAATATTTTCCAACAGGTTATCATCTCAGTGATAATCCAGCTAAAATCCAATTTAGAGGGATTAACCGTATAATCATGCTGATCTCATTAACCAAGTAATGAGCTCAGTTCTATGGATTTATCATATGCCTCTTTGAGAAATGGATCCCATCTTCTCTCTTTGTGCAAAGTTTGGAAAGAGAGGGGAGCATAATCCTTGTCCTGAACTATGCACCCACATTTGTTGAGGAACCAAGGTACAAACTTCTAGAAGTATAGCAGATGATGCAGTCTTTTGGAGTCATTAGGAAAAAAGAAAGAGTAAGTTGAGGTCACAGAGTAACCATTGATGAGAATATGAAGGAGGGAAGCATTCTGCCATCTGAGCAAAATGTGGATAATTCTTATTGTTAGCCGCTATACTTTATTCTTTATGATGATAATATTTGATTATCTATTATATTCATTGAATTTGTATTCATAAATGTACTCATTTAATGGAACTTGCAGTTTCAAGTTCCATTAAAGCTTATATGTGACTTTCCTTGACAAAGGTACTTCTGCAAAGTGACATAGCCTCTACTGTGCTTTGGAGTAGGTTAATCTGCTACTTACAATACAATACAATACAAAATACAATACAAAAAAAAAATACAAAATACAAAATACAATACAAAATACAATACAATACAACAATAATATAATACAATAATACAATACAATACAATAATACAATACAATAATACAATACAATAATACAATACAATAATACAATACAATACAAAATACAATGCAAAATACAATGCAAAATACAATACAAAATACAATACAAAATACAATACAAAATACAATACAAAATACAATACAAAATACAATACAAAATACAATACAAAATACAATACAATACAACAATAATATAATACAATAATACATTACAATAATACATTACAATAATACAATACAATAATACAATACAATAATACAATGCAAAATACAATGCAAAATACAATGCAAAATACAATACAAAATACAATACAAAATACAATACAAAATACAATACAATTCAACAATAATACAATACAATAATACAATACAATAATACAATACAATAATACAATACAATAATACAATACAATACAAAATACAATGCAAAATACAATGCAAAATACAATACAATAAACAATACAAAATACAATAAATAAACAATACAACACAACACACACAACACAACACAATACCAGAGTTGGAAGGAACCTTGAGGTCTTCTAGTCCAACACCCTGCCTAGGCAGGAAATCCTATACCATTTCAGACAAATGGCTATCCAACATCTTCATTTTCATTCATACTTTCATTTCTATTAAAAGGATATGTTTTTTTTAGTTAAGTGGGGGCAGCAGAAGAGGCCTATGGAGGCACACTGAAATTTGGTCATCTCATGATAAATGGGATCTAATGGAGTCTCAGAGATATTCCCAACCATAAAAAAATAAGCTGGAGGTTTTTGCATGGATTGACTATATCCTGGATCCATAAAATAGTTTTCCCCCCTCAAATGTTGAGGTTTCATGGACCCTCTGTACTAAGCGGGAATGTGACACAGCCAATCGAAGGTCATTAGAGACATAAAGAAGTGGTATCTAAGGACTCCAGAGGAACAAAGAACCATAGGGCTGGAAGGGACCTCAGAGGTCTTCTACTACAATGCCCTGCTCAAGGCAGGAGATCTTCTACCATCTCAGTCAAATGGTTGTCCAGTCTATTTTTTAACACCTCCATCGAGGTGCACCCACACCTCTGGGAAGGAAGTTATTTCATTGATTAATTGCTGTCACTTTCAGAAAATTCCTCCTTACCTCTAGGTTAAATCTCTCTTTATAAGTTGCCATTATTTCTTATCCTGCCATCTAGTGCTTTGGAGAATAAGTCAATCTTGAGGGGTGACAAACCCCTCAAGAACCTGATCTTCTTTGAGTAATAACATTTTTTAAATTTTTAATATAATCATTCCATCTTCAGTACTTTGTGTGTGAATAGTGTGTTGTCTGGGTACAAATATTTTGGTTAAACAATAAAATTATAACATTCTTTGTTAAATTAATATTGATTCTGCAATCTTTAACATAATAATGTTCCGCATACTAATTCTACAATATTAACATTATAATATTCAACATACTAGACATAATATTTACTTATCTCTTATAATGCATCTTCTTTATTTTGTTTCCCTATTTCTAACTTCCATTTTTATTATTTAACCATTGGTGAAATAGATCCTGTACCATATAATAATCAGTTTGCTCTTTCTCCTTAATTGCCAGTGTTAATCTATTCATTTCCGCACATTCTAATATTTTACTAATCCCATTCTCATCTTTAGGTATCTCTTCACTCTATTCACAGAGAATGAGAAGTGAAGAAGAACCTGACCTTCTGAAGGTGAAATAAATAGTTAACATTCTTAGGTCTTTACAAAACAGTCTCCTTCCCCCCTGACACTTGTTACAGTCTCACTCTGAAAGGGCCCTACAAGTTTGGAGAGACAATTAAAAAGACTTGATTGAAATGAAGTTGATTTTCAAACCAGCTATTCTATTCCAGAATAGGAGCAGACATTTTCACGAGGGCTAAAGCATCTCTTTCAATTGGTCACCTGATTCATACACCCGCATTGTTTTAAGACCTTTACTTAGCTTTCTATTAACTCTTCATAGCAGTTTTGGGTGAAGACCTTTCATATCACTTCCATGTTCAAAAGCAGTAAGTAAATCCCCATGTACCAAAGCTTTCATGTTCTTCTTGCAATTACTGAGTTATGGGGATTATAGCAGTTTACTGCCACAGTGATCTAGTCTTCTCCATTTGACAGCATCTTCCCTGTGGGATTCTGAGAAAAAGACTAAAACTCCAAGAAAGCAATCCTTAATCCTGTATCATCTTCTACACCCAATATAGTGAAGAATTAATTTATAATTTATTTAGGCTAAAGCTTTTTTTTTTTTTTTTGATCTGGGGGAAAAAAAAGCTTTATTCCTGTGTAGGCATGCAGAAGTTTGTAATATGAATTCACTTTCTTGCCTGCCAGTGTGAATTCACTGGCAAAAAAAGTTAAAAAGATAAACAGTTTTGTCCTTTCAGTTTACTCTGTGCGTTTTATTAAGGGTCAGGAATGTAAATACTCTTTGAGTTTAGTCAAACCCAAAGGTGCTTTTTTCAAGAGGCAACTGGACTTCTTTTGTTTTTCTTTGAAGATGTTTCGCTGAAGAAGCTTCTTCAGCTCTGACTGGATGGTGAACTGAAGAAGCTTCTTGGATGAGAAGCAAAATGTCCTCAAAGAAAAACCAGAAAGTCCAGTTGCCTCTGGAAAAAACCACCTTTGGGACAACCATCTCCATGGACCTGCCATTTTAGCTTTTTGGACATCCCTTCCATCATCACCACCAATGCCCCTGGTCTTCATATTGGCTTGTGAGCTGCTTTTAACTGAAGTTTACCTGGTCTTCAAGGCACATTTCTGAAATCTCTGAAGCAGCCACTTTATGGATTAATGCTAAGAAGGCATTGAGCCAAGCTGAGACATATTTTCCAAGAGCATAAAATGGGCTTATACTCCTGCTAAATTGCAGACATCACTAGGCCTACATACTTGGCTTTCCTTCGCATACAACGTTTGCCAACAACTGGCCAGACTTCCCACAGTAAGGCTATTGTCTATGACAATTGCATCCCTTTTCAATTTGTAGTAGATTGCATATTTCCTTCCTTCTGGCCCCTGTTTTTATCAGGCTCGTTTCTCCTCTGCCTTGAAGAATCATTCAAGGAATATGTGTTATAAATAATTTTTTCCTCCCAGCTGTTTTCCATCCAGCTTATAAACTCTAGCACTGGCATGTGTCTAAGGGTCTGTATTTGTTTCTGTGTGCATGTAACACTTGCCCAACAGCACTTATACTTATATATCGCTTCATAGTGCTTTAGAGCCCTCTCTTAGTGGTTTACAGAGTCAACATATAGCCCCCCAACAATCTAGGTCCTCATTTTACAGAACTGAACTGCCAAACTTCTGGCAATCAGCGGTCAACAGAAATAGCTTGGAATACTGCATTCTAACCACTGTGCCACCATGCCTATTCCAGTTGCTGTAACTGTGCTTATGCACATATACAGTGGTAGCCATCTGCAGGTTTATTTCATACAAATGAAATAAACATTCAACATTCAACATTCAAGGAGCTAGATCTGTTTTCTCATTAACTCCCACATGGTCAGTTTTTTCATTATTGTTGCTAATTGGATGTGGCTTACTCATGAGTTTCAGTTATCTTTTTTTGGCTCAAGGTGTGTAAAACTATGGATGGTTTGAACTGTAGCAAATCATTGGGTCAGAGTTGGGTTGCCTAAGGTCTAGTTGACTTGCTAAGCTCTTTTGCTCATTTGCAAATATGGCAGCTCACCTGGCAGGTTAGATGCTGGGCTGCAAAGTTGGAAGTAGCAGGTTTCCCATTGGGTAAATTTAAAAAGGGGGCGGGACTTCCATCCCAAGGGCACAGCTGCCATCTTGACTCCTTTATCTGCTATCAATAATTCTATTGACCTTCCTATCAATAGAAGAAAAAGACGACCTAGATGGGAAGCAAGTTGTTTTGGGAAATAATAACCAAAACACTTTTAGGTTAAATTAAGAACAAAGAAGCCGAGAGCTTCCATCTAAGCTGCAAAACTGTGGAAAATATAAATTAAAGGCTGTTTCTTTTCTGCCTCTTGTTAGCAGTAAAAGATTTGACTCATATCTTACTTCGACATAGGCATCACATTGCGTCTTCATCATTTAGTTTTATGTTGCTAATGACTGATTTCATGCAAAAGTTTTGCATTTTGCATTTTGTTTGCATTTTTATTGCATACAAAACTTTTGGCAGCCCAATTCTCAAATTACAATACAATACAATACAATAGCAGAGTTGGAAGGGACCTTGGAGGTCTTCTAGTCCAACCCCCTGCCCAGGCAGGGAACCCTATAAGGTTCCAGACAAATGGCCTATCAACATCTTCTTAAAGACTACCAGTGTTGGGGCATTCACAACTTCTGGAGGCAAGCTGTTCCACTGATATTGTTCTGTCAGGAAATTTCTCCTCAGTTCTAAATTGCTTCTCTCCTGATTAGTTTCCACCCATTGCTTCTTGTTCTACCCTCAGGTGCTTTGGAGAATAGTTTGACTCCCTCTTCTTTGTGGCAACCTTTGAGATATTGGAACACTGCTATCATGTCTCCCCTAGTCCTTCTTTTCATTTAAACTAGACATACCCAGTTCCTGCAACAGTTCTTCATATGTTTTAGTCTCCAGTCCCCTAATCATCTTTGTTGCTCTTCTCTGCACTCTTTCTAGAGTCTCCACATCTTTTCTACATTGTGGTGACCAAAACTGAATGCAGTATTCTAAGTGTGGCCTTACCAAGGCATTATAAAGTGGTATTAACACTTCACGTGATCTAGATTCTATCCCTCTGTTTATGCAGCCTAGAACTGTGTTGGCTCTTTTGGCAGCTGCTGCACACTGCTGGCTCATATTTAAATGGTTGTCCACTAGGACTCCAAAATCTCTTTCACAGTTACTACTGTTGAGTAAGGTACCACCTATACTGTACCTGTGCATTTCATTTTTCTTGCCTAAATGTAGAACCTTACTCTTTCTCACCATTGAATTTCATTTTATTAGATAGTGCCCAATGTTCAAGTTTGTCCAAGATCCTTCTGTATCTTAAGCCTGTCTTCTGGAGTGTTGGCTATTCCTACCAGCTTGGTGTCATCTGCACATTTGATGAGTTCCCACTTATTCCCTCATCCAAATCATTGATGAAGATGTTGAAGAGTACTGGGCCTAAGACAGAGCCTTGGGGTACTCTACTGCATTCTTCCCTCCATGTAGGTGCAGTTCCATGGAGGACTACATGTTGAGTGCGGTTGGTCAGCCAGTTATGAATCCATCTGGTGGTGATGCCGTCCAACCCACATTCTTCTACTTTAACTAGTAATAGGTTATGGTCTACCTTATCAAATGCCTTACTGAAGTCCAAGTAAATTATATAAATGGCATTCTCTGGTCCACTAATTCTGTCACCTTTGTCAAAGAATGCAATAAGAATAGTCTGGTTTGCTTTTGACAAGCCCATGTTGGCTTTTGGCTATTACTTTGTTTACTTCTAGGTGTTGCTAATTTGTTTTTTGATTATCTTTTCCAGAATCTTTCCTGGTATTGAGGTCAGGCTGATAGGTCTATAGTTTCCTGGATCTATTTTTTCCCCTTTTTTGAAGATGAGAACCGCATTAGCTCTTTTCTAGGTCCTCTGGCAGTTCTCTGGTGCTCCAGGATCTGTGAAAGATATAGTTCAGTGGTTCTGAGATCTCATCTGCCAGTTCTTCAGAACCCTGGGGTGTAATCTGTCCGGTCCTGGTGATTTGAACTCATCTAGGGTTGACAGGTGCTCACTTACCATTTTCTTCCCTATTTCAATTTGTATTCCTAATCTGATTTTTGTGGTGCTGTTTTTGATAGGTTGGACTGTTTTATCCCTTTGTGTAAAGACAGATGCAAAAAATGAATTAAATAGTTCTGCTTTCTCCCTGTTGCTTGTCACCTTCTTGCCACTTTCTCCCAGCAGTGGACCAATTGTTTCCTTAACTCTTTTCTTGTTTTTAACATGTTGGAAGAAGCTTTTTTGTTATTTTTTTACTTTTGTGGCAAGCCTTTCTTCTTTGTGAGCCCTAGCTTTCCTCACTTCATCTTTACAGACTCGGGCTAGTTGCTGATATTCTGCCTTAGTTATGTCCCCCTCTTTCTACTGTTTATACTTAACTTTTTTTTTCTTACAATTTGTCAGAGAGTTCTTTATGCAGCCATGCTGGTTTCTTTTGGGAACTGTTATTTTTCTTCTTCATTAGTATTGTGCTAGACTGAGCTTTTTAAATCTCATTTTCAAAATTTCCCAAGCTTCTTGAGTTGTTTTCCCCTTGAGGATTCTCATCCATGGAATTCTTCCCAATCGCTCTCTACGTTTATTGAAATTAGCTCTCTTAAAATCCAAGACTCTAGTTTGCTTTGTTCTACTACTTGTGTTTGCATAATGTTGAATTCCAATATTGCATGGTCACTTGTCCCCAGGGTTCCTATGGCTTCAACACCTTCTATCATTCCTCTCTGTAGTGAGAATTAAGTCTAATATGGTCGATCCTCTTCTTCCCTTCTCTACTTTTTGGGAAACAAATTGTCTCTAGGTTCATTAGGAACCTGTGGATCTTACACTTGGTGCAGAGTAATGTCAGGGTAGTTAAAATCCCCTATTACTATGTGGTGTGCTTCCTACATACCTTAGTTAGCTGACTAGCAAAAAGTTCATCTACTTCCTCTGCTTGGTTGGGTGGCCTGTAGTGTAGAGCTATGGCAATATAGCTTGTCTGCCTGGAATCCACACTGTATATTGGACATTATACAATCGAGCGAATCCAGAGGTATTTCACGAGAAGAGGACCCACTCCTCCACTCACAATAGAATCCCTTATGCTACCAGGCTTGAAAATATGGGGTTGGACAACCTAGAACCATGCCAATTAAAGTCTGACCTAAGCCTAGTACACAAAAGTGTCTGCTACAATGTCCTACCTGTCAATGACTACTTCAGCTTCAACCACAATAATACATGGGCAAACAATAGATACAAACTCAAGGTAACTGCTCCAACGCAATTGCAGAAAATACGACTTCAGCAACAGTGGTAAATGCCTGGAATGCACTACCAACTCTGTTGTTATATTCTCAGACCCCAATACTTTAACCTCACCCCTTTCCTAAGAGGTCTGTAAGGGGGTGTGCCATAAGCACACCAGCATATCTACTATCCCTATCCTATTGTCCCCATTTATTTGTACTCATTTCCTGTGTTCATGTCCATGTTATACTCATATATGTTATCTTGTACATGTTTGACAAACTAACTAACTAACTAACTAACTAACTAACTAACTAACTAACTAACTAAACAAACAAATAATAAATTAAACTTGGGAAAGTTCAGCTTCCCCAATCATACTTGTGATATATGGGACTGATGAATTTCTGCACATCCACCCAAACTGCCCTGCTTCCATATGATAGCAACTGTGGCATCTTACCCATCTGTCATGGAGTCATCTGAATTATCCCTCTTGCTGTGGGTTAAGCATCTTTTCACCTCATTGCCTGGATCTATATATTACAGTAAACACTAATGGAGTTTAGGCTACATGTCACCTGTCAAATCAACCATGTATTTTATTGCTAAATCATGATTAAATGAACCAAGGCTTTGAACAAAGATAGGTACTTTGGGATGGCCAATGTGCATACTTATTGTTAATCCCCCACCTCATTCTTGGTGTTTCCATAAATGCATAAACGAGGATGAACCCTGAAATGGCTTCATATTTTGAAGGGGAAAAAATACAAAATTATGTCACTTGCTTGCCAATTTACCATCCAATATTTGGTGGCAAATTTTAGGGGAGATTGCAAAAAAAAAAAAAAAAAAAAAAAAGGTGAGAGGTCAACAGACTTTCCTATTCCAACTAGAGAAAAGTAGCTATGTGTTCCATTGTAGTACATGGGATGATATAATACGTTGGTTCTGTTTAATCAGTAGAAAACAAATTAAGAATGTGTTTATGGATTGTGAGGCTGTTGTTCTGGTTGATTTTGATTCTTTAGAGAGCTTCTTGGATTCAGACTTGAACAGTTGCTGAAAAAAATAAGAAAAATGACCAAATGATGGAAGTGTGAGTGACATTGCTTTGGGAAGGTCTAGTGCTGTGTAGATCTAGCATATAGTCACAACTTCATTCTTCATAAGAGTAACAGTCTCAACTAATAGCAATAAAAGCAGAACTTTCTTAGACAATATTAAACCTGACTGCTGGGGAAATATAACATTTTCACACAAGGGAAAAAGTGGATTTTTTTCCAACTAAGGAAAAACAATGGTGGGTGGATTGATTCTAAACAAGCTTTTGGAAGTGTGAGATTTTGAGTTCCAAACCTCTGAGAAGATGGTAAAAACAGTGGGGTAGAACAGATGACTTTTCAATCACTTCTGCATTTTCCTATGATCTTTGAAGTGAGCAAACCACAAGAAAGGGAATTGCAACTGGTCACGGGCCAGATTAAGGACAAGTGTTCCTCAGAACTCTTCGTGGGCTGCTGAGATGAAAGAATCCAGCCAGTGGTGGTTGAGGTCCCCAATTGTGTGAAGTGCTCCCATCCCTCAAAAAAAAAAACCAATTTGGCACTTTCCTCAGGATCTCAGTGGGCTTAAATATACCATGTTGGACCAAGGCCACGGTCTGGGAATCATACTGGAAGATTTCTGCCAAGACATACAGCTGTAAAGTGATATCATTTTGACTGTTATGGACTAAAGATGCAGGATGGACTTTCTCCCCAAGGAATGAGCAAAAAATGAAGCGTAGGAGTGCACAATGTTAGACTGTTCACAAGCAAATGATTTGGGATTCATTTGGTAGGCGGATGGAAGAATTATGGTCTCGTTTCGGTCAATTGGCCCTTGGAGCTAGCCTGCTGAATGGTCCCTTTTCTAGTGACCAGTAGGTGCCTGTGGACTAGGGTCAAGCATTGATGTGACTGTCCTTAGGGGTTAGGCAATAGATGTAATCTAGTCATATTACTTTGGCAAGGGTGACCATAAGGCCAGTGAATCGATATATGGAGTGCCCACTGATCTTGCAGTGTGGGAGCGTTTTCAGCCCTTAGGTAGTGGCTAAAAGTTGCATACAATTTGTGTTGTTACACAGGACAAACTTTTTGTATTAAAGACTTTATAATAGTTCTACACTAAAGGCAACTAATGGAAGATGTGTTCTGTCAGCACCAGCTTTAATGTTGCTTAGAGAAATATCTTCAGTAAATTTTTATAGGCTGTATGAGTACATCAGGTTCCAACCAAATTACACCAAAGTAAACATTTCTCTTATGGGAAATTAAATTCCATCCACTTAGGGCCAGGCTGTGATTAATTGAATGGCAATGGAAGCAGAGACAGTACATTATTGCATCTGGGAAATAAATTGATGGGGAAAATAAATAAATAAAGGATGACGATGCGCTAAATCAGTGTTTCTCAACCTCAGCAACGTTCATCTGTGTGGACCTCAATTCCCATGCTTGCTGGAGGGAACTCTGGGAGTTGAAGTCCACAGAGCTTAAAGTTGCTGAGGTTGAGATTTCACAGAACAATGAACAAGAAAGAAAAGGGCTGGATTAGATTCATTGACAAGTGTGGTATTGCAAGAATTGGAGAATTTTGGATGCTGAGACTTGTCATCCACATTGCAAATCTGTAATTGCAGAATCCTCCATGCAACTGAAAAGTTTTGATCAGGAAACAGATATCTGACATGTCTTTACATGTTTTTCACTCTCATGAACTAAGGCCAGCTAGTGAGTTTCATGGCTAGTTGTGTGTATGAAACCGAATTATGGTGGTTCCTTGTTTGATAGGGGTTTTTATATAGTTTCAGTGGTGCTTAGAATGTAATTCCATTCTTGGAGACTCGTAAACCAGAAAAAAAGACCCACATAATGGGTTATATTGAAGTATGAAGAAAAGAAGGGAACGGTTGTGGACCTTCAGGTTTCAGAAGGAAGGCTATTCCATAAGACTCCATGGAGTCTTCTCAAATTACTACAGGGTAAAACATTACTGATATTATGTTCTGTCAGTTGTGAGTCATGAACAGTTAAGTATGAGTCTAAAGCACAGATTTAAAAGAAATAATCCACAGTCCATCCTACCCTCAAATATCCAGGTGGGAATAGGTAATGTAGCCCTCTTCCTTTTGAATTTGAGCATCTCGTTTAATCACATATATCTTGGCCAATGTTACCAAAGCAAAGTAATTAGTTTACTATTGGAGCAAACCACATTATAACTTGGGTGGAGATGTCTACGTTGTCTGAGATACCCATAGATTCAAGACAGGTTTGTACAAAGATCTAGGTGCAAAATGCTTTGGTCTCAAGAATAATATTTCTGTATGACTTGGAGGCTTCTTCCCTTCTTTCTTGTGAAAGGATTTTGAAGTCCATTTATTCTCCTTTATTCTATATGACGATGTCTCTGGTTTCCAATATGGTAAAACCTATGGTTTTTCAGATAGTAATGTAGGGCTGTGAGAGTTGGACCCTATGGAAGGCTGAGTGGCAAAGAATTTATAGTTTTGAATTGTGGTGTTGGAGAAGACTCTTGAGATTGCAAGGAGATCAAACCACTCAATTCTAAAGGAAATCAACCCTGACTGTTCTTTGGAATGACAGATACTGACACTCAAATACTATGGCTACCAAAGGGGAAGACTCTGAAGTTAAGAAAAAATGAAGGCAAAAGGAGAAAGAGACAGCAGAGAATGAGATGGTTAGATAGTGTCATCAACACAATGAACATGAATTTGGGCGAACTCAAGGAGACAATGAAGGGTGGGGCTGGTGTGCTATGGTCCATGGGGTAATGAAGGGTTGGACACAACTTAGCAACTGAACAGCAAAATGTTCAGTTGGGTTACCTATATGTGGGTTGGGATGTGAGCATCATCAAATTAAGCCATCTTGGGGTCAGCATGAATGGTGAGTTTGCAAAGGAGGTTTGGCCCGAGTTTCAGATGGGTCACTTCCTTTCATAAAATACTCATTTGAACATTACATGATTTTTAATATTCCACATATGGTTTGAAAACTCAACATTGGGAATGAGCATGGCTGAACCACTATGATGATTAGTGGACTGGATCCAAGAACACCCACTTGGTTCCCTCCGTATCAAACATATGGAGCTCCCATTAAATTGGGAAGTCTCTTAGGGGAGTTGACTTGTCCTATCTAATCCAGGCCTATTTTGTTCCTCCGATTTGGATTGAGTAGGATGCATTGTTCCCATACATTCCTCCCTTAATTAAATGCAGTAGATATGTCATGTCAGTGAAATATGCCAGGTCTGTTTTTACATCTGTAGCCGTTTTCTCTCTACTCCTTCCATTTGGCTTCTTCGAAAAAGAAAGTTTGACATTAAATGCAACCTTGGATCAGATGATTGGTTCTCTGTGAACTGCCAAAACCACTCAAATAAAAATCTTAATGTTGGGGATTTGGGGTATGTGTGAGTGTGTGTTTATTTATTTATATTTATGCCTTTATGAAATGAGATTGGCAAAGAGAGACTCAGCTGTTCTGGTTCCCAGAGAACAGAAGATGCAGAGTCAGTTTGTATCTGCACAATACACAATATTTGTATCTGCATAAAATATATGACAGTCACTGAAGTTTGAAAGGGAATAACCTTTTGAACGCTTATAATTTTTAACTCTCCTTTTCTTCACTAGCTTCCCTCTCGCCCATGTGCTATGCATTAGTATTATGAAACAATTAAAAAACCTCACCGTTGCTCCATAACACAGATTCAGTTTGCACACTTCCCTAAGCCAGAGGTTGTTAAACTACGACTTATTGAATAAGCCACAGTTGGCTGAATTCACACATTTGCATGAAGTCATAACTCAACCAAACCACATTATGACTTAGTACAATGTCTGAACATGGCCTTTTTCAACCTTGTTTGACACTATTTGAAGAGTTGGCCAGATGCTGTATACCCCTAAAACAATACAGAGAGCAACGAATACACATATTAAGAATTCTGAGATTAGATTTTTTTTTAAAAAAAATAGAGCAATTGAGCAATTACAGTGAATATGGAACTATAGAAATAAATTGATCGAAACACTGAGGATTAGTTCTTTAGGGGTTTTTTTCAAGCTGTGTTCATCTATTTTGATGTCTCTTGGAGACATTTTGTTTTTTGTTTTTGCTTAAATTTGAAAATACACATATTCATTATATAGTTGTGACAGTGGTGGGCAATGTGCCTCGTATATTTTCGCTGTGTCCCTAATCAGAGTTAGGTGTCCCCATAATATGGTAAAAAGAAAGTCAGGATGGCAACTGCAATAGTGCAATCAAAGCCTTGCCTATTTTCTGTATGTTGCAGTCACCATTTTGTCTTTTTAATTTAAACCATACCCTGAGGTTGCTCTTCTAGATTCGTTTTTTTTTATCACTTTATGACTTCTTCAAATTCTTTCACTGCAATTCAGTGGATAAATGGAGAAATTGGGTACAAATCTCAGGGTTCTTTTGGAAAAATAAAACAGGCCTTGAGACCTATTTTCTTTTTTTTATTTAAAAAAACCGCAACCTTAATTGTCTTAGTTCTACATTAACACTCTATGGATACATTTTCAGTTACTTCAAATGCCACTCATATAATTGCTATTCTGTATATTCTCTTCTGTTTTAAAAGTACTGTTTTATTTTGGGTGGTATTTCATTTGTTAAGAAGCTGAGCTGGTTGATCAGAAAGGTCAGCAGTTTGGTGGTTCATTATGGTGCTGTATAATGGCATGAGCTCCCATTACTTGTCCCAGCTTCTGCCAACCTAGCAGTTTGAAGACACATAAACATGCAAGGAGAAAAATAGGAACCACCTTAGGTGGGAAGGTAACAGCATTCCGTGCGCCTTTGTCATTTAGTCATGCCAGCCACATGACCACGGTGATATCTTCGGATGGTACTGGCTCTTCGGCTCTGAAACAGAGATGAGCACTGCCCCCGAGAGTTGGGTTGTATTACGTACGTACGTCTGAATTCTAGTGACTTTGTTGAACCCCATCACTTCTTTTGTTAAAGAAAGAGGTGAAAATGCTAATGTTTCTTTTAGAAATACATCTACCTTGCCACCAGCACCACTTTCAAACAATGTTGTTTCCGTCGTATTTATAAGGCTGATATATACACGCGTGCGCGCATGGACAAACACACAGACACACACAGAGCACATATACACACTGTCGCACACACTATTGGAACAAAGTTTTTGTCTGCATGATAGACAATATGATGATGATGATGATGATGATGATGATGATGATGATGATAATGATGATGATAATGATGTCATCCATTCAGTCAAGTCTGACTTCTGGAGATTCTGTGGGCCATATCTCTCCACATCCTCTGATCTTCCACTACTTTGAGTTTTTCTATGCTTTGCTGGTGTAGCTTTGAGATAGACAATTGTTTATTTTCTGGCTGCTTCTCCGTTGGCATTCCCAGTTCACTTGTCAATAAGGTCAATTTCAAACTAGAAATGATTGCCACTGTTTCATTGGATGTTCTTGGAACTTCGTAAGGAAGAAATTAATGTATTGAGAGTTGCTTACCTATAGGGAAAGGGGAAGTGAATCCTTGCATCTTTTAAAATCCTGAACTGTGTTATATACCTTCTATTTTCTTTGCTATCATGCTGTTCTAATGTTGTGCTGTAAGAGGTTATCTTTTGCTTGGATAACAAACTGACAGTGAACCTAGTTGCCAAAAAACTCTAAAAAATATGACACGATGCTGGATTTAAAACTGGGGCAAAAAAAATAATAACTTGTTCCTCATAGTTTGGGAAAATGAGAGACTCAGTCAAGCAATCAATCAATTTTTATTATAGATCAGTAGATAAAACTCAAGGATCACAATTAATTAGGATAAAAAATAAAAAAGTAGAAATGTTCTAAAATATCTAAAAAGGATTATTGAAAGCACACTCCTATGAAACTGAGGTTGCTGGCCCATATAAGTAACAATACAATTGAGATATTAATATTAAGTAATTAGTTCAAGATTGAAGCTGTTATCCTCTAACTAATCCATTGATGTGAATTTTATGGGTTCTTCTTTTTAATCTGATAATGAGAAGTTGGCCATCAATGGTTATTCATACAGATAGACTCTTGACTTTCCTCCTTTTATTTTCAATACTTGAAGCTTTTAAAATAACAGAACGTTAATAATTTTGAAGTATATTATATAAACATTACCACACTGAAATTTGCAATGAAATAATACAATGTATCATGATTTATAGCATTGCAATTTAAAAAAAGGAAGGAAAGAAGAAGAAAAAGGACTTTGATTGGAAGGTGACGACGTGAAGTTTTGGAATTATTAACCTTGATGGTTTTGTTCTTTATTCTGTGCTTGAGAAATGGTTAGTTTTGATTATTAAAAATAATGCACATCAGGGAAGTTCAGCCATGGCATTAGTTTGTTCAGATTTTTAAGCTGCCAGACGAATCAATTGGTATGGTCAACTAGGAGAAAATAATATTTACATGGACTATACAGCCTGCAAATTATTTTGTTCTAAAAATGGATCTCTCGCTCACTCTCTCTCTCCTGTCCCCCATTTAAAAGTCCCTATTGGATTTTTTTTTAAAATGCAGGATTACAATTCATGAGAGGTTATACCCACAGCTTTATTATAAGGGATACTACAAGTAAGCATTATTAACTATAAAAATTTGCCTAATTTAAGAAGCTTCGTTCCCCCACACCTGCTTTGCATTAATTGGCAAGTTGTCCATATACTTCAGCTGGCTGAACCCTTTAGCATTTGTTTAAGCCCACTTGACATTAACATATTGTTTGATATTTGATAGCTTGATTTTTTTTAATTTAACCACCTAACAAACAAATGTATTTATGAAATCACGGTGAACTCAAAAAAAGTAGCATGGTCTTTGTTTCTATTTGCTGCAGTGAGCTTAGAACGATTGACTTTCCTGAGTCTATTGGAAAAAAATATATGGAGGGTGGGTGGCTGAATCCCCCCTTCTTTTGACTCCAGACTCTTGGGACAGGGCAGTGACAAAAATGCAGGCAACCAAGTATTGTGGGGAAATGTTAATCAAGTCCGTACTTGCCCTCACGAAGCATTGACATTCAGCAAAAAAGCAGAGAAATGTTGCTTTTCTGTTGTTGCCTGAAAAGCAATCTTCTGCTCAAAAATAATATCTTAAATTGAAACTCTTGAAAGGAATTAAGAGAGCACATGTAAAACATTAGAAAAAGTGCACACATCTTTTTTCTACATGTCTTTTCATTAAAAGTGATGTGA
Organism: Thamnophis elegans; assembly: GCF_009769535.1. Taxonomy (NCBI): domain Eukaryota; kingdom Metazoa; phylum Chordata; class Lepidosauria; order Squamata; family Natricidae; genus Thamnophis; species Thamnophis elegans. The sequence continues at coordinate 29,793,294 of NC_045553.1, read as the reverse complement.
CTGTGTGACATTTCTAATGTAAATGAAGATGATGATTACCATGTTAAGCAAGTTTGTTTTTAAATTTCTAAAAATTTGCTTCTAACGTTCAGAGTTATTTAAATGTCAGTTAAATGGATGTTTTCTGTAATAGCGTTCAAGAAAGGTGTGGTTGCATTTGATAAAGCTGTGGATTTAACAGCATCATAAAAATGATACCGTTACTTTTATATTATTTCTTTAAATGTGTATAAGAAAAAAAAGAGAGAGGGTTAAATAATGTTTCTCTTAAAATCAGATTTAAAAAGAAAGAAAGAAAATGTTTTTAATGTTGAAATCTGCTTTCCTTGATAAATCTCTTTTGAGATATATTCAATTTTTTCCATTGAAAATTTATTTTGGTGAACATCAAATAAGATTCACTCATGAAAGTCTTTAAACCATTTAAGTGTAATTTCTTTAAAAACATGCAAGGATATGTAATGAAAAATGAATTGTTTATAAATTGTACATTCAGATACAAACACAGTTTATATTTATTTAGATATAAATAAAAGTGTCAACAATTCCCCAAATCTCCAAAATCAGAAACTTTGGAACTCCGTAATTGATTTTTCAGGTTTTTTAAAAAATGCTTTTTAAAATGGGCAATGGAAGGATGAAGTGGATTTTGATAAAAAGCCCCCAAAACTGATAAAATTTAATTATTTCTTATTCCATTATTTTTGCAAAATAAACTCATTTTCCCAAGCAGCTGTTTGGTCCATTAAACAAATCTCATGGTTTTTGCATACACGATTCACACCATAATTGGAGCTGTAGAGACAATCTTCTCTTATCTTTTTTCTTACCTGTTCTCATTCAGTTAAATAAAAAGGATAATTGTAAGATACATTTTAACACTTTAAATGCTGTCAACTAAAGTAGATCTAGTTTTTGTTTATTTTTTTTATCGAAAAAACCCAAAGTGAATTAACCCACAAATCTGCTTTCCTTTTAATGTTAATTAAAAGTGCCAATTCTGTCAGGGAAAAAAATGTCCTGGACTGCTCTTGTGTTTTTAATAGCAGTTCTGTCTGCAAAAATTAATGTTGAAAACATTAGTGCAATCCTATGTGCAAGTTAAAATGGCTCAGAAAATGCTAAAATATATAGCAGTAGACTTATATACCGCTTCATAGGCCTTTCAGGCCTCTCTAAGCGGTTTACAGAGAGTCAGCATATTGCCCCCAACAATCTGGGTCCTCATTTTACCCACCTCGGAAGGATGGAAGGCTGAGTCAACCCTGAGCCGGTGAGATTTGAACCGCTGACCTGCTGATCTAGCAGTAGCCTGCAGTGCTGCATTTAACCACTGCGCCACCTTGGCTCTTATGTTTATGGTTTACAATTTTAACACAGTAAGATAATTTTTAGCACAAACTTTTCCCCAAAATGAAACTTTAAAGGCCTGGTGAATACCATCTATCTATCTATCTATCTATCTATCTATCTATCTATCTATCTATCTATCTATCTATCTATCTATCTATCTATCTATCTATCTATCTATCTATCTATCTATCTATCTATCTATCTCTATTATTCATCTATCTATCTATCTATCTATCTATCTATCTATCTATCTATCTATCTATCTATCTATCATCTATCTATCTATCTATCTATCTATCATCTATCTCTATTATTCATCTATCTATCTATCTATCTATCTATCTATCTATCTATCTATCTATCTATCTATCTATCTATCTATCTATCTATCTCTATTATTCATCTATCTATCTATCTATCTATCTATCTATCTATCTATCTATCTATCTATCTATCATCTATCTATCTATCTATCTATCTATCTATCTATCATCTATCTATCTATCTATCTATCTATCTATCTATCTATCTATCTATCTATCTCTATTATCTATCTATCTATCTATCTATCATCTATCTATCTCTATTATTCATCTATCTATCTATCTATCTATCTATCTATCTATCTATCTATCTATCTATCTATCTATCTATCTATCTCTCTCTCTCTCTCTCTCTATCTATCTATCTATCTATCTATCTATCTATCATCTATCTATCTATCTATCTATCTATCTATCTATCTATCTATCTATCTATCTATCTATCTATCTATCTATCTATCTATCTATCTATCTATCTATCTATCTATCTATCTATCTATCTATCTATCTATCTCTATTATTCATCTATCTATCTATCTATCTATCTATCTATCTATCTATCTATCTATCTATCTATCTATCTATCTATCTATCATCTATCATCTATCATATTTTAATGACCCTCTCTTTGAGAGAGATGCTTTGGGCAACATACAATATAATCAATACAATTAACATTAAAATCAGAATAATTTAAGAATTAAAAAAAATAAAACTATAAAAATAACATCATAACATTTCAAAAGGTGAACACTTCCAAGATTTTTGAATTCTGAAAAGAAAGAGGGGACAGTAGTTGCGGAGTTGTTAATGCAATGGGTAGCAGTTGTTAATACAGCTGTGTGTGTGGATTCTCACCAGACCAGCCATCCCACAGTTGTGTGGGCCCCTGTGTTGCCAATGCAATGCTGCACAGCCACGTTTTGACATCATTGGGGAAGGCTAAGAGATTGGGGGGGTGGGGTTCCTCACTTCTGAGGATAGGATTTTTATTTTATTAATTGATTTGAAAAATGATGCCAAATAAATTTGTCTGGGTAACAAACAATACCTAAAAACCCTACTAATAGGAAAATAGTATAAAACAGAGCTAAATACAATTATGTATGGTCAATAAACTATAACTAACAAAAGCAAAACAAAATAAACAAAAGCACTCACATACCAACAAGGAAACTGGGCTCTGTTAATATTCTGTCCTTAATGTCTGAGAAAGGAGCCAGTTCTTCATGGCCTCCTGGAAACTATTATAGGTCAACACTATCTGAAGCTCAATGGAAGGTTGTTCCAAAGGACAGATGCCACTACAGAGAAAACAGTTCTCCGGGGTCCCCCAGTATGACAATGGTTCAGAGAGGGGACCTGCAGCTTACCCATCCTGTTGAAACTTCTAAGTCTGCTCTCAAGTTATGGAGGACACTTCTTTGGCTCTTCATTCTCCATTCTCCATTTCTGCTTTAACAAATGGAGGTTTTCCTCTTCCATCAGGCACAAGTAACAGAAAGAGGAGCTGAGTTCAAAGCACTTCAAGTTTATTACATTGTACCTATGCAGAAAAATCTAATCTATTAATAATCAAGGCAAATTGGTGCTAGATAAGAGTCAATGGAATACTTAGATCTCTTGTGGGAGTGTAGCAACTCCAAACTGATGACACATTTGATCCCACCTTCATATTCCACCTGGTCATCTTTTATATCTTCAGCCTTTTCAGCTCAGAATAGTTAAGAGTCGGTCCAACACTTTAGACTGCTGAACTGTTCACCCATGAAGATGTGTTGAGGGATTTTGTTCTGGATTTTTTTTTCTCCATAACCACTGTCTTCTTTCTATTTTCAGAATTCAAAATTTCTTTTACGGAAAAAAGGACAGACTGAATTCTTGAACCCTTTATGCATTTCTTTCCAACATTCCTTTCAGTTGGGGAGGATACAAAGGTTTAAAAGATTTTAGAAAGGGAATTAAAGTTATATTATACACTCACTTCAAGAGAATATCTCCAAGCTGTGTGCTTTATAACTATTTGGCAATGAAAATCATTAGCGTCACTCAAGGATAATCTTTTGGCATAGACACAGATTTTACTTAATGACACAAACTTATTGCAGTGAATTTCTGTTGAATGATGCTGGCTTGTCTCCAAATAACACCAGCCTACATCTGATTTTGATCTTAGCCCTTTGGGTAAATTTAACCAGGATCTTGTAGGATATGTCTTATTTTTTTTTTTAAAAAAAATAACTATCACATTATCGTTCTGGTCTGGCATCCATACTTAGCTTTGTTTCCCTGTCTGAGCCACTTATGTTCTGGTAGCCAATAAAATGCTAAGGTATAACAAAGAAAAAAAAGAAAGATTTTGTTTGTTGATGCCAAATATTTTAGGAGTAGATTGTAAATAACGTGCAGCTAATCTTGGGCTGAGGCTTCCAGCATTTATGCTAAATATTTAAGGTACAACAACAGTAACCACAGCATCATCATTATTTTATTTTATTTTATTTATTTTATTTATTTTATTTATTTTATTTATTTTATTTATTTTATTTATTATTTTATTATTTTATTATTTTATTATTTTATTATTTTATTATTTTATTATTTTATTATTTATTTTATTATTTTATTATTTTATTATTTTATTATTTTATTATTTTATTATTTTATTATTTTATTATTTTATTATTTTATTATTTTATTATTTATTTTATTTATTTTATTTATTTTATTTATTTTATTTTATTTATTTTATTTATTTTATTTATTATTTTATTTATTATTTTATTTATTTTATTTATTTTATTTATTTTATTTATTTTATTTATTTTATTTATTTTATTTATTTTATTTATTTTCATCAAGCATGAATTAGATAACAGATATAAGTATAGACATATTTTGAATACATGAAATGAATATGAATACAAGGGAATATTAGGACAGGGATGGTAGGCATGCTGGTCGCTTAGGCACGACCCTTAAAGACCTCTTAGGAATGGGGTGAGGTTGACAGTAGACAGTCTAAGGTTAACCTTTTGGGGGTTTGGGGAAGAAACCACAGAGTCAGGTAGTACATTCCAGGCATTGACAACTCTTTTCTGAAGTCATATTTTCTGCAATCAAGTTTTGAGCGGTTTACCTTGAGTTTGTATCTATTGTGTGCTCATGTGTTGTTGTGGTTGAAGCTGAAGTATTCATTGACAGGTAGGACATTGTACAGAAAATTTTATGTACTACGATTAGATCAGATCGAAGACGGTGAAGTTCTAAGTTGTCTAAGCCCATAATTTTAAGTTTGGTGGCATAAGGGATTCTGTTGCGAGCAGAGGAGCAGAGGACTCTTCTCGTGAAATATCTCTGGACTCATTCGATTGTATTTAGGTCTGATATGCAGTGCGGATTCCAGACAGATGAGCTAGCTTCAGTCTTAAACCTAGTCCTATAGATCCCATGCTATTTCCTGGAAGCCAGAGAGGAGAGGTAACCCTTAATCCTAACTGCAAACTCTTTTTTAAAAAATGGAGTGAAAAGAAGTTACTTGGAGCCATGGCAACAGGCTTAGTTGTTGCTGTAGGTAAAAACTGTTTAGTGTTGCATCAAAAGCAGAATTCGAACCACTCATTGGATATAACCAAGAAATAGATTTTGGATGACATTAAGAATGAAAGATGCAAAGTTTGGAAGGACCTTGGTGATCCACTCTTCAATCCTCTAGCCCATGCAGGAAGCAGACTCTGCAGCAGGAAATTCCTAGCAATGACAGTGATATGGTTTGCATTCAGGGCAATAATATTCTGCTGTGAATAGAGGTCTTAACAGAAGCAACAGGTCCATTTATCAGAGATAATGTATTTGCCCTTTGCACTGAAGATCTTGCCCTTAGTAGAGACTGATGTGAGACAAACTGTAAAACGTTCCTTCTAATTCTATAATTCAGCAGAGTACACTCCATAAATAGGCAACTTCCGGATTAAAAGGGAAGGCTATAGGTTAACCTAAAAAAAGTCCACATTTGGAATATTGCATCCAGTTTTGGTTGCCACAATATAAAAAAAGATGTTCTGAAGGTCTGATCATTCGTACCTTGAGGGAGAACTGTTTGTTGATATGTTCAATCATCTTTTAGTTTGTTTTCTTGGCTTCCCATGGTCGTCTCAGGAATCGTAGCAATCATCAAACTTCAAAATAACTATAATCTTTCCATCCCGCTTCCTTTATTGTCTGTTTTATATACATTTATTAAAATTGAAAAAAAAAACGATTAAAACTTAAAGCCAAAGACAAAAGTGCAGCAAAAGAAAAATAGTAATTATATCTAGAAATAGTTTCTGATTTTCTTTACAGCAGTTATAAGTATAGATGTAAATTAATCTCTATAGTTACAGCATGACTAACATTTTTTCTATCATCCATTTTCCTCCTCTAATCATCAAAGCCATATATTACAATTTCATTTTTTCCCCCCACGCACAAAGTCTATAAAGGGTTTCCAGTCAGCTCAGGAATGCTTTACCTCTTTTCTAGCCTACACCTGACAAAAAACATATGGACTATGTTGAGTATGAAGGTAAAACAGTGTTTAGAAAGTTGGAGTAAAACTGGCGAGTCTCAAGTGTGAATCCCTACTCAGCCATGGGAACTCATTGGTTGATTTCCGTCCAGTTCATATTTCCTACGCAAACATAACTCACAGTTTATTGAGGAGATAAAAGGGAGATTGTGAGGTGGGGAAACTCCAGTTGGCATGCAGCAAGACAGCAAGAAGTGGAATTGGAACTGAAATCCCAAATGCGGGGCATAAGATCTTAATAATATGAATAGAATATGTGCAACACATCTGGCTCATAAAATCTTACAAGGAAACACTTTTCCTTTTGATACCTTGATGTGTGTTACATCATTCTTGTCTTGGCCAGGATAGGAAAATGTGGTCCGGCACACAGGGTGGGAGGGAGACATTGGACTAAGTGGGATGAAATTTCCTCTTGGACTTTGAATGCGGAAGAGAGTGGATGAATGAAATTTCTAGCTAAGGAAAGGAGAAGAGTGGGATGGAGAATGAATGAGTTTAAGAAACAATCTAGGTTAGACAGCCAGGGTTAAAAATGAACATTGATATTGAATTCCTTCCATATAAGCATTGGGTTGTATTTTAGAAAAGGAAGGAAGTACGGAAGGAAGGAAGGAAGGAAGGAAGGAAGGAAGGAAGGAAGGAAGGAAGGAAAGTGGCGAGGAGGGAGTTTGGTATTCCAGTGTAAGTGCTGTGCTGGAAACCAGGAGACTATGAGTTCTAATACTCACAGGATGGTGGTTGTAGGGAAAAAAGCAATCAAAGTATTAGGTATGTTCATTACCTCTAGTTTAGTTGATCAAATCTAAAGGTGGAATACAAATCTAATAGCTAATAAAAATGATTATTGCTATTGTAATATTATAACAATATTAGTATATTGTTTAGTGCAGTATTAATAATTCATACATTAAACATAAGCATATATATATCCAGCATATCTATAGCTCACATGACTGGGTAAGACTGTGTATGGAATTAGTATTGATCTCCAAATCTCTATCTAAGATTCAGGTTGCAGCACATTTCACTGGGGATAAATTGTTCATACTCTTTGCTAAGCTACAAAATGGAATTTAGCAACAGCAATAGCAGTTAGACTTATATACCGCTTCATAGGGCTTTCAGCCCTCTCTAAGCGGTTTACGGAGACAGCATATTGCCCCCAACAACAATCCGGGTCCTCATTTTACCCACCTCGGAAGGATGGAAGGCTGAGTCAACCCTGAACTGGTGAGATTTGAACAGCCGAACTGCAGAACTGCAGTCAGCTGAAGTAGCCTGCAGTGCTGCATTTAACCACTGCGCCACCACTGGATTGGTGGAAAGAGTAAGCCTAAGCAAGTCATAAGCCCACCATGGATGAATCCTGCCAATTTTTCAAGAAACCCTATATCAACAAACCATTATTAGAAAACTAGTTTAGGACATTCTACGACTATATTTATGAAGTTTCCATGCTACCGTTTTATGTTATACTTTGTCCGTGTTCTTTGTGGAGGACCCTTTGAAGGGTCCACAGTTTTCTTTTTCCTGTCATCAAGGGCTTCAGCAAGGGGCCAATATGTTTTTCTTACTGCTGTCACCACCCAGATATAGTTCAAGTATTGGATTTTCCCCTATTGTTTGTTTTCTTTGTTGCATCATTGGAGGTTTTTAAAAGGACAGCCACTTCTCTGGAATGATATAGGGTCTCTGGCTTGAGCATAGGGTTGGAGTAGAAGTTCACCAAGGTCCTTTCCAACTCTGTTATTCTAATCCCTGGAATTGCTGCCTCCAAGTATTAAGCAGGGCTAAGTCCAGTTTAGCTTCTAAGATCAGCTTAAATACTAGATGGCACCACTTGATAAATACCTGCAAATATCAGTTGCACATTCCTGGCCACAGGGACTAGATGCTATAGGGATATTGGTAACTCTCCTGTTTCACGCAAGATGCCAGGTTTCACAAAGACGCAGAATGTGTCAGCAATGCATCTAGCATTAGTTTTATTTTTGGCTTTCTATTAGATCTGCCCTTGGAAATGCCATCTTGAAAGGTGAGGAGGAACAAAGCAAATTCATTTGTATGCCTGTTTTAGGCTGGGTTAGAATTAGGTAAACAGGTTGAGAACAATAGTTCAAATTAATCAGTTTTAATTCTTTAGGAGAATTGGCATCATTTTTCTTTCTTTCAAGGATTTATTCACAACTTAAATTTTTATGGTCTTCAAGAAAAGTTAAGATGGCCTACTATATTTTTATCATTGTAGGCTACAATAAAATCCACACAACTTCCTTCTGAATAGTTATGCATTCACAAGCATTTTCACAGCAATTAAAATACATGTTTTGTTTCCATTTTCAGATCAGCAAAACACTAAATATCAAAAGTAGAGTAATAAAGAGCCCCAAACCAGTAACTATATGGGCACAATTAAAACCAACAACAATGTAAAGGGGTTTTGTATTATTACTGAGCCATTCAATAAGGCAAAGCAATAAGGCAAAACTTTTAAAAACTTCAACTTTTTCTAAACTTCTGATTTCTAAGGGAAGGGATACAAACTGATAACCAAGCCCTGTGTAAATAAAATTCTAGGTGTTATATTTCTCCTCTCTCTACCTCTCCCCTCCCTCCCTCCCTCTCCCCTCTCTCTTTCCAGCCTCTGCCTTCATTCAATCAATTTTTGATCCTGATCATTCTTTTGCTTTTTTAATGGAATTCCTTACTTCCTTCTTTCTTTTTTCTTTTTTTCATTCATTTTTTCTTTCTTTCTCTTTCTTTCTTTCCTTCCTTCCTTCCTTCCTCTTTTTTCTTTCCTTCTTTCATTCCCTTTCTTTTCCTTCTAAATATAGGGGCTACTTCAGATTCTGCAGAAGTAATAATAAAGGTAGACCTAATGGGTCACCATATGTGGAGACACGTCCTCTTGGGCCTTAGCACATACCCTTAAACAGCGAAACAAAGAAGGGGGAAAGCTGTAATATTGGCAACTGTTGTTAGGTAGTATAAACAACAGACTTCCATTGGCGTAGAGCAGCAGATCAGATTCCAATAGCACTCAATAGGGAGCCTTCCTTAAAAAATTAGAAGAAGCTGGGCTGGAGCTGCCCCATGCTGAGAATGGCAGTAGAAGCAAAAACAAGAGTAAATGAATGGAAATTAAACAGCAGGAAATGGGGATTTGGCACAAGGTCAGAATTTGAAACTGCAGAGAGGTGTCAGTGATAAGGGCTGGATAGAGTTTCTGGCTGAAAACAGAGAGAAAGAATGCAGATGTGTTCATTGAATAAAGTACAGATGTAGCAAGCAAGGAACGGAGAAGGGAAAGATTGCGGGGGAAGACTGTGGTGGGATGGAAGAAAACAGCATCCAGAAGAAATAATGTTAAGCGTAGGTGTATTTATGCAACTCTGTCCATGATTCTGGGTGGACATGACAGTCCCAACTTTTATCTTGCAAGGCCTGGTTAGTGATAAATTTATGGCCTCTTTCTTTTCTTCCAAAAAGGAACTTTTGAAGTCTAAGCCCTTCCTCAAGAAGGAAGAGGGACACCTCTAGCTAAGTCAGCCACCATAATTAGTAGGCAGAAGCTGCTTCTTCAGCGAACCTCATGTTAGGATCTTGGTCTAGGATTCATGCGGGACCTATCAAATGTGTCTCTTTCTGTCTGCTCCATTCAAATTCTAGCATTTTAGGTTCTTGCAGACTGTGATTCTTGGGCTCAAGAATAGATGCCAAGACTGGTTTAGAGTAGAGCTACACCCAAGAAGCCTTTTTGAAATTCATTGAATTTTTGGGTGGAGAAATTGGGCATGTCAGTGTAGATATAGTCATGAACTGGAATAGGGCTTAGTAACAAGGTCAGCCAATGAAGAGATATGGCCACTTGGGTCAGCCAATTAGGGCTTTTTGGAAACTGAAACAGTATTTGCTGTGTAAGCAGCAAGGTGACAGCAAGGAGACTGGGCATGGCTTAGCTCTGTAGCTCTGAGATTGTGCTGAGCTCAAAAACTAGTCTGCTGCTCTGAACTGAAACTATTCTTACCTCTTCCTGTTTTTGGCTTGTATTTTACTACTATGTTGGAAACCTGCTTTTGGTATTCTATATTTACTTCATGTGTTATATTGCATATAAAGAGAAGTTAATGAATCCTGCTGAATCATGTTACCTGTGTGTGCTTTCTGGATGCTGCAACAAACTCTGACAGGGTGGATTAATTCCATGATTGTCTCCAAGGAAAAGTAACATCTCAAAATAGGGCAGGACTCCCCTTTCATTGTGACAGTCACATCCTACCTGAAAACAAGACTTATTACTCTGTGACTTCTGCAGCATTGGGTATATGTTGGTGTGGACTGTTTTCTGCCAGAATGTTGTACGTTGATGTAGTTGTTTTTGCCCTGAAAGCAAGGGAGAACAGTGGAAACTGTTCTGATTGTCTGATTGTCTGATTGACAATAGAAGGGAAGACTTAAGAAGGAGCAGCCATCAGTGCTCCAAACTCAACTGCTTTGCCCATCAGAATGCATTGGAGGAAATTTTCTGAATTTATTTATTTTTTTCTCTGCAGCCTCTGCATTGATTCAGTCTATTTTTGATCCTGGATTAATGGAGATCAAATTTCCCTTCCTCAGATCTGATGACCTTCAATTCTGCTTTTGGAGAAGTATCCGGTTGGTGGAGACAATATCTTTCCAGTCCCTAGGTTGGAAAAAATGAAATAGCCTGGGGGGGTACAAGCAGTGGTGGATTGCAGGCGATACGCCCTGGTACGGGTGTACTGGAGCCTGCCTGGAGCATTAGGTACCTTTCCGGTATGGTGCTCCGAAGGGCCCACCTGGCCACCCGAGTTCCTTACCTGTCCTTCAACGCTTCTGTGCACGTGCATAGCACGTACAGCACCTGTGCGACACTCCGCCGAGCAGCTGGAGTATTGCAGATGCTTGCAGATGCATTGCTGATAGGTACAACGCATGAGAAAATTGTGCGCGCCCATGTAGATGACACTGGGCCTGTTCCAACCGTACTGATTGGAACGGGATCCAGAACCCACCACTGGGGACAAGCCACCTGAAGTTCTTTTAAAATAGAATAGAATTCTTTATTGGTCAAGTGTGATTACACGCAGAAGGAATTTGTCTTTGGTGCATATATTCTCAGTGTACATAAAATAAAAGATACATTCATCACGAATCCTAAGGTACAACACTTAAAAATAGTAATAGGGTACAAATAAGCAATCAAATCATACTATCAAACAATCGATATAAATCGTAAGGATACAAGCTACAAAGTTACAGTCATGCAGTCCTAAGTGGGAGGAGAATGAGTGATAGAAACGATGAGAAGATAGTAATGCAGACTTAGTGAATAGTTTGACAGTGTTAAGGGAATTATTTGTTTAGCAGAGTGATGGCGTTCAGGAGAAAACTGTCCTTGTGTCTAGTTGTTCTGGTGTGCAGTGCTCTATAGTGTCATTTTGAGGGTAGGAGTTGAAACAATTTATGCCCAGGTTGTGAGGGGTCTGTAGATATTTTCATAGCCCTCTTTTTCACTTGTGCAATATACTGGTCCTCAGTGGAAGACAGGTTGATAGCAATTGCTTTTTCTGAAGTTCTAATTATCCTCTGAAGTCTGTGTCTGTCTTGTTGGGTTGAAGCTTTTGTTTGAAGCTTGTTGGGTTGAAGTTTTGAAGCTTGGATGGCTTAAATATGATTGTATAGTGAAAGGCAAGACATTCACACCTATGCAGATGATGATAGGCCATCCATGAAAATTTTCTTTTAAACTTTCAGAAACAAAAATTCCTTTATGACATTGAATGAAAAGCGAGGAAAAAAACACAGGAGCTGGCATTAGATTACAATATCCTGGATCTCAAATTCCATGTATCGATTTTCCCTAACCAACAGGGAAGAAACCAGCTTGGAAACAACTATAGATTGATCTTACACTAGGGATGACTGAATACATTGATTTCAGTTTTACTTTGTTTTCATTTTTGGGCTTTTATCAAGCTCAGTTTATTGAACTGGATTCTTTTTAAAAAAAAAAGTGATTTCAATGTATTTGGATTTACACATTTTTCCAAATGTGTGCTGTATGTGATTTGCTTATAATGTTACCAAATTTATGACTTTTCAAACAGTTTGTATTTTCTACAGTATAAATAATATACCGTATAATTTCCATTTGTATTATTTCCATTTTTCTTCTTAAAATAGACAAATAAATGAACTGCATTATATTCCCCCAAATGTGAATTTTGAATGATAGTGAGTTTTATTTGATGTATTGATTCAAAAATGCTGAACAGTCAATTTGAATCTTTCATTTTTTTCTTAAAAAGGAGTTGAGAATATTAGGGAAAATTAGTTTTCCTTAAAAGAAAGGAACATAATGAAAAGAAAGAAAGACAGAAAGAAAGAAAAAGAAAGAAGGAAAGGAAAAAAAGAAAGAAATGTTATATATATGATGGAGAGGAGTTTTTGTACAGTTGTAGGTTTTTTATATTCAGTATATACTGCAAATATGTTGTTGATCTTAATACATACATGCTTAGAAAACCAAGTAAGGAAATTATGCTTCTTTTTATGTTTTTCTTCTCTTAAATTTATTTCTAACTAAGTGTAAATATAACAAATGATTACCTAAAATATAAAATAATAAAAACTACAATTAGTTGTAGCTTTCTAAATAAAGTTCCATTCTGGTATTACAAAATTAAAACATTTTTATTAGTATTAAAATTGGAATTCCCCAACATCATTTCTTTTCTATGAATAACAGTTTGAACGAACGTGTTACCTAGCCATTAAAAAAACAACAACCATAGTCTGGAACTACTTATATTATGCACAATTAATAAACAGTTTAAAAAAGAGTGAGACATATCCAAAATATTGGCTGGGTTTCGATGACATCCTGGATATTCAGCTAGGAATCCAGTCAATCCTTCTTACTGGTAATTATAGCAGCACATAGGCACACAAACTGGGTTAAAAGTCTCCATATGGGGGGTAGAGAATTCCTGCTCAATTTTTTTTCAGGAAGTTTATTTATTTATGCTTATGATTTGTACCCATCACAATCAATCAGATCTTGGTGGCTGAGAATGATAGCTCTTTTCTAACAAAGAAGTTCTTGATCACTTATTTGCTCCTGAAACAGTAGATTCTACAAAAGCTTCATCTTATCATTGGTATCATTGATCCCTTCCTCATTGTTCTGGAAGCCATATGCCTAGGGATATGCGTAGGGACAATGCTGCCTGGTAAAAAGAGACTGATGATGATTTTGTTGTGTGTTGGACTATTTACACAGGCCATGTGATGGTTGGATTCTTTTATCCAAGAGTGTCCTATAAAGGAGATATAAAGCAGATTTGGGACCAAGCAAATTTGCCTGAAGGAGTCTTGCCAAATCAATTGTAGGAGAAAGATAGGCAGAGTCTGGAGTCAAGAGGGCAATCAGTCTGGAATCATTATGTTCCCTCAAGCAGTCTAAGGACAACTTCTTAGAATTCTATTGGCTCTTATCTAGGGCCTGTTTAGTGCTGACTGTTAGTTGGATAGATTTGTGTGTAGGCATGAGTAATAAATCAGTTTAAGTAGAATTTTGTGTGGTCCTGATTCTTCATGCCTAACATCAATGCTCGCTTGAATCTTTCAAGCAGTGACTGAACTTCTCTTTGGTGCATTGTAGATGGGAGTGTTGTATGTATTTCTGGAAAGTAGGTGCCAGTGATCCTGTTGTGGGTTATTAGAGCTTGCTGGTGGCAGACCTCATATGTTGGCAAGCAATCTGAGTGGGGGCATCTATGACTGTTGGATCTTATGTCCAGTTATTATTTTGAAGACATTTTCAATGTTTGCCAGAAATCTGCCAGCAAGTTCTATAATGAGGAACCTTGCTTTTGCAGGTCTGCTGGGACCCCAGTCCCTATTTCTGGAAAGGCTGACTAGCAGTTCAGTCAAGAACCCCCACATTGGATTGAGTTGTTGTTTTTGTAATTCAGCTGCTTTGACTCAAAAGAAACCTTATTCTCTTTGAGGTTAGACTGCGTGTAGGAACGTAGCCACTGAGCTGTATCTCTTCCCTTCATTTGCTGTATTAGTTTGTTCTTTAGACATCTTCCAACAGATAGTTTATGGAAACACAAAATGTGTGAGGGGAATGGAACCATGTATCTGGAACTCATTCTTGACATCAACCAACAGTAGACAACTATACCTTGGAAGAAGAATGACCAGAGCTTAGGGCCAAAGAGGTTCTCATTAGGTTCCAAGAATGAGGGGGGGGAACCAGAAAAGGATGGGTGAGTCTGGAATGGTGATAGACCACTCCCTGTACATTTCATTGTCTGCAAAAAGGAAGATGAATTGAGGGAAAGAAGAATATTGTTAAAATATTAGAAGAATACTTCATCACAGTGCCCCCAAAGAATATATCGTACGAATTCTGCATTCATTTTAAATATGTAAATTTTCTCATTTCTATAATATATTCAGTACAAAATAGATACAAAGGGTATGTGGCTGAACTCAGATCATGGTTGGGTTAATTGTTGTTGATGTTGTCTTTTATTGGCTGCCATGTTGTGAGTCATTTGTTATATTATTTTTATTTAGTATTGTTATCCTCCCCCACCTTCTAGTCATATAGTTGAGATAGGTGACCACCTATCAGTCATATAAACTGAATAAAGTAATAAATGTATAACATAGCATAGCAATAGCAACAGCATAGGATAATAATAGTGTAGTGTAGTGTAGTGTATAGTAGTGTAGCGTAGTATAGTATTAGCATAGCAAGGGGAATTATCCTTGAATATAGGTAGAGTCAATCCCTGTGATCAAAATGCTAAAAAATCTGAAGATATTAAAATATGAAAAGTTAAGGAATTTCCATGGATAGCATACAGTATTCCTGCATTGATTTATTGTTGAGTTGGTCAACAGCATCCCTTCTTCATTGCCCAATCCTTTTCCCAGTGATCAGCAGCCACTCTGGCTTTCCCACCCTGTGCTGAAATCCCAAGAGGAGACATCAAGAAGGAATTCGGTTTGTGTTTGGATCGAGAAAGGTGGGCAGCTAGGGAGGCTGCAAACAGATGGAAAGAATTTTCTTTTCCATGGACTGCAAACATCAAGCTAGACAAAAAGGCCCTTAAGGAAAACTCAAAATAGATGTTTAAGCACCTTGAGAATCAGGTGGAAAAACAACCCTCTTTGGTGGAGAAAAGTTTAAGAGATTGCAATGTTGATTTTAGCACACTTCTAATGGAACAATCTTAAGTAGTCCATGGAATGCAAAACAGCTCCTATTCTATTCTATTCTATTCTATTCTATTCTATTCTATTCTATTCTATTCTACTCTACTCTACTTCCTTTCCATTCTCTTCCCTTCCCTTCTTTTCTCCTTTCCTCTTCTCTCCTCTTCTACCCTACCCTACACCTTTCAAATTGTGGTACTATCAGTCACCAGAGGTTTCTGGCCAATTCATTTGGACTGAATGTTCTGGAATTACATTGACAATCTATCTTCTTTTCCAGAGATTTTTTTTGTTTGCAATGCATGCACCAGATTCACGATGTGAGCCTGAGACTATGTTTTATCCCTGTTCCATAATTCAAAAGTTTTGATGGGAAATTCTATGGACAAGATCTTATTCTCTGTAAACATTCCATGTTCTTGTATAAAGGTTTAATCACTTAAATCTTTCCTAGATGGTGACACCATTCTGTCGGAATTTGCTTAGAAGTAAATGGTGGACGTCACTGTTTGCTTCTGCTGTGCCAAATGTTTTATTCCACCGTAACCTCTGCCACATTTCACAAAATGTCTGCTAAGTTTTCCCCGCTTTTGCCTGTTGAAGATCTGCTTGCAAGAGCTGTTTCTTTTCAAGAGGAAAGGATAATTGTTTACTGAGTAACCTAGAAGGGGCTGCTTTTCTCTGAGTATACATGTGGAGGCAAATTCCTCTGCTTGGAACAAATTTCTCAAGCTACAGTACTTTCCACTTTCTAGAAATATTTTCAAAGAGCCAAATCTAAATAGGCTGCCATTGATCATGAATGAGGCACCCCTGTAACTTAATGGCTGGGTTTTTAATCAGAACAATGATGTTTAATCAATTAATTGCTGAGATTAATCATTTTAAAATCTGTTGGCAAATGGAAGATGCACACACATAATTGGGTTGTATTTGCTGTAGTAGCAAGTCTTATTAACACAATGAAAATAATCTGGTTTTGTACAGCAAACAAGGGCAAGCTCTCCACCATTTTTCAGGGTTCAAATTTTGGTGGGATACATACAAAGAGTGGGGTCAATAGAGTTGCATGTCCATATATGAGCTGTGGTGGCGCAATGGTTAGAATATAGCATTGCAGGCTAATTCTGCCCACTGCTAGGAGTTCAATCCTGATTGGCTCAGGTTGACTCAGCCTTCCAGCCTTCCAAAGTCAGTAAAATGAAGACCCAGATTGTTGGGGCCAATATGCTGACTCTGTAAGCCGCTTAGAGAGGGCTGTAAAACACTGTGAAGTGATATATAAGTACTATTGATATGGCTTTTGCTATGCATTCTTTCTAAACTTCAAACGAGCTTTGCTATTTCAGAATTTCTCACAAACCTCTAGATAGCTGCACACATGGAACTTGAGCCTGTGGGCCTCTGTTCCAATCTTAACATGAATATTAAAACTGGCCTCTGTTCCAGTCTTATTGTGAACGTTTCAGAAGAGAAGATAACATGTAGTGCTCAGCTGCATATTCAACCACATGTGTGAAGTTGGTTTATCTTTCAAAAAGTAATTAATTCTTTCCCCCTTATTTGCTAATCAATATCTCTTGTAAAACATAAAACAGAAAGTTAGGATCTCTGCTAAGCCATGCTTTGAGGATATGCAATCAAATCATCCTGGCTAAAGTGAATCATTGCCAGCTTGTGTCATTGCTTTCAGTGGGTTTGCTATAGACATGACCATGTTTGATTCCAGATGTAGTGAAACTTGTGTCACCAGGATCAGATGCAAAGAATCAGAACCTCACCTTAAGTTCCAGTTAAGTAGTTTTATTGCACAATAATTTATTCAACTAACATCATTCTGAAACTGGGGGAGCCGCAGAAACCCCTTCCTAAATCTCATAGCAAATTCTTATCCTGGCATAGCACTGATGATGTTACCTAATTTGGATAATGAAACGTCTGCAAGGAAACAACCAGCTCAGGGAGCATCAAGGACCCTTTGTTTCAACCCTGAGTGGCAAATATTCTTCTATATTGGTTATCCTACCATAGGTCCCTTTTTGAGAAATTGCACCCGAGGTACATTAAGAGGCACTCCTATAAGGCAGAGATGAACAAATTGGGTATCTCTAGTAAAGCCGGTGGGTCTTCCTCTAAGAGGCTTACCAAATGTTCATGAATTGTGTTTTTACAAATGAATTTAATAAGCCATTGCCACACCTAATACATTATCCCCGTCTCCCTTTGGATACTGACCACAATTGCCCAAGGAAAGGAGAGCAATGAGCAAACCATCCCTATCTATGTTTGTTTTGACTCCATATTTAAGGGTATGTTGGAGATTCCTTTTATCAAATACATCAGGAGTTCAAACGCAAGGCCGGGGTTGGATCCAGTCCACCCTGGTCCTTAGATCTGACTTGTGAGACTGCTCTGGAAACAGTGAAGGACCGGCCCGTGGTACCTCTGCCAGTGAAAACAGAGCTCTATTTTCACTGGTAGAGCATTTGGGCCACCATAGGTGCCCCTGACACAAGTGATGTCAAGCTGACCACACTGTCAGGGTTCCAAGTAACACCCCTAAAGACTCTGAGGCTTGAGTTTCCTCCAAGTTCCATTTTATTAGAGATGGCACATCTGGGAAAGCCCGAATCTGAAAGCTTCCAGGTTTCCCCCACCCAAAACAAAGTTCAACTCCCTGCCCAGCACCCACATGCCCATCACATGATCCAATCAGGTACCATCCAAAACAGGAGATGCCTCCCAGTCATCTCATCACAGCTGCAGGCCCAGGTGACCTTGACTTTCTGAGAAAGAATGTTGTTATGACTATATATCACCCACACTCTGTATAATCCCCCCTCCCATTTTCCCACAGTAGAAAATGTGGCAGGCCTGAAGTCCAAAAGGTAAAAGATGGCTTCCAGGTCTGACACAAGCCCACCCTGGCCATGCCCAACCAGACCCCTAGATCAAACATAGCCCTGATGTGGGCCCTCAATGAAATCGAGTTTGACACCCCTGAAATATATCATCGTGCCCCTATTTTTTTAAAAAAAATCTTCTTCCCCAGTGAAACAGGATATTATTGATTTTTTAAAAAAATCCTTGACAGAGAAACTTAGCAAGGGTTTCCATTAGTGAAAGAAGGGGGTTATTTGGCATGATTATTATTTTCCCCCAGTTGTTTTTGAGGAACCAACTCTGGATAAAGAGAGCATGAAAGTATTTTCAGGGAGAGGAAAACGTAAGGATTATAGAAGAAGAGGAAGAGATGATAAAGACCTGGATTTCCGCCCAAGATACACAACCTTATATGAGACTCCCCCTACCTCGACCTCCCTGGAGGTTTTTATGAAGTGTTATTTCTGCAAGGGGAAACTTGTTGGTAATAACAGCTTGATGCAAGCCTTTAAATTTGAGTCCAAGGTTAAGATATTACTCATCGAGAGGTGGATAGAATTTTCAACAGCTCCGTAGCTGTGCTGGGTTTCTGTTGTTATTTGCAATTTCTCTCTTTTTTTAATGAGCAGAAGAGTGGAAAAATTACATTAGTACAAAGGAGCACTTCTTACCGAGAGTAGGTGGTGAAAGGTATGGAAAAAAACAACCCCAATATCTCAAGATGCATTGAAACATTTTAGGGAATTAGGGAATACTGATCTCTTGCAACAAAAAAAAAGAAAGGGAGAGAGAAAAAATATTAATATTAAAGACAAGCTGTGAGGGCTGCAATTTTCCATCTGGCCCTGCCGCGTTCAACTAACGCTTCCATGACGGAATTCATTTGTCCATCAACTGTCAAAAATTCTTCTGTCAGTAAATCCCAGGGTACCCTTGCTAGCCCACCCCACTTAAAAAATATTCCAAGCCACAAAGAATTCCAAATTCAGAATCTGTTCTCTGTTATTCCCTATCCCCATCTCATTTACGGACAACAACAACAACAACAACAACAACAACAACAACAACAATGTTGAAATTAAACTACGCATTTTCCAGGGCGATTCCCTTTCACCCCTGCTTTTTATACTCTTAATGCTACCACTGACAATCATTTTGAAGAAGATGAACTGTGGATACGAACTTGCAAAGAAAGGACTGAAAATCTCACATGGATGGATGATTTGAAGCTGTTTGGTAAAACAGAAGCTGAACTGAATTTATTAATTAAAAGCACAAAAGAATTTAGCCAAGACATTAGTATGCAGTTTGGAATTGACAAATGTGCAACAATGGCAACCAAAGCAGGCAAGATCATAGAAGATGATGGAATAGAATTTGAGAATGAAGAAATGATAAAGGCAGAAGAAGGCTACAAGTACTTGGGGATTTTAGAGGCCTCTGACTAAATGCATAATAAAGTCAAGGAATTAACTTCAGTCAAGTACATTCGACGAATTCCCAAGATATTAAAGTCCAAATTGAGTGGAGGAAACATCATAAAAGCCATAAATATCTGGGCCATACCTGTGATTCGATACTCTGCAGGAATAATTGACTGGACCCAGATGGAGTTGGACAATTTGGACAGAAAAACAAGGAAGCTTATGACAATGAATCATGCTTTGCACCCTAAAGGTGATGTTGACCAATTATATCTACCAAGAGCAGAGGGCGGTTGAGGACTCCTACAAGTAAAACAGACTGTGGAAGAAGAAAAACACAGCTTGAATGATTACATCCAGAAAAGTGAAGAACCAATGATTAAGGAAGTAAATAAAGGAGGCCTTTTAAAGACAACTAAGTCAAAATCTGGATATAAGAAAGAAGTAATTGAGAAGCGAGCTGAAAATTGGAAAAATAAAGCTATGCATAGCCAATACTTGAAAAGTATTGAAGGCAAAGCTGACCAAAAGCTAACTTGGAACTGGTTAAGATCAGGAGCACTGAAAAAAGAAACAGAAGGCTTTATTTTGGCAGCTCAAGAACAAGCCTTAGCCACAAACTGCATGAAGGCAAAAAGTCAACATGTTACCACCAACAGCAAATGTCTCCTCTGTAATGAGAAAGACGAGACAGTCGACCACTTGATCAGTGGGTTCAGCAAAATTTCACAAACTGACTACCTACAACACCATGACTGTGTTGCTAAGATCATTCACTGGAAATTGTGCCAAAAGTTTGGATTTGAGTACAGCAAAAACCACTGGGAACATCAGGTTCAGAAGGTTTTACAGAATGAGAAAGTCAAGATCTTGTGGGACTTCATAATTCAGACTGACGGGCACTTGGCCCACAACACACCTGACATAACAATAGTTGAAAAGAAAAAAGTATGGTTCATTGACATTGCAATACCTGGAGATGCACGAATTGAAGATAAACAGCAAGAAAAAATCACAAAGTACCGGGACTTGCAAATCGAAGTTGAGCGACTGTGGAAAAAGAAATTGTATGATGTTCTGATTGAAATTGGAGCCCTTGGAGCAATACGCAAAGGGCTACCTTGCTATATGGAAATTTTAAATTTATCAGACTTGAACATTGTGATTCTACAAAAAATCACCCTACTTGGAACAACTTATATCCTCCGACGTTATCTTAACAGTTCCTAGGTCCTTGGTTAGGACTCAAGCTGTTGAGCTACCAACCAGCCCCAAAGGCTGTGAATCTCACCAAAGATTAACATAATAATAACAACAATAACAACAATAACAACAATAACAACAATAACAACAATAACAACAATAACAACAATAACAACAATAACAACAATAACAACAATAACAACAATAACAACAATAACAACAATAACAACAATAACAACAATAACAACAATAACAACAATAACAACAATAACAATAACAACAATAACAACAATAACAACAACAACAACAACAATAACAATAATAATTCAGTAGCACAAATGATCCACTGGAATTTGTGCAAAAATTATAATATTAAAACAACAACAAACTGGTGGGAACATAAGTCTGAAAAAGTCACTGAAAATCAGATGGTCAAGATCTTATAGGATTTTCGTATACAAACGGACAAAATACTGGCGCATGATACACCAGACATCACACTGGTTGAGAAAAATAAGGTTACAATCATAGACATTGCAATACCAGGTGATAGCAGGGTTGACGAGAAGGAACATGAAAAAATCGCGAAATACCAGGATTTAAAAATTGAAATTCAACGATTATGGCACAAACCAGCAGTGGTAATTCCAGTGGTAATTGGCACACTGGGTGCTATTCCAAAAACACTGGAATTACATTTAAAACAGTTAAAAATGGACAAAATCACCATCAGTCAAATGCAAAAAGCCACACTGCTTGGATCCGCATGCATATTACGAAAATATGTTATGACGTCCTAGGCCCCTGGGTGGGGCCCGACTAGTAACCAATGCCAAATCCGGCGAAACAACTGGCTGCTGTGATACAATTGTAGTATAATAACAACAACAACAACAACAACAATAATAATGTTTTTTCTCTGTTTAGATTTTCTTCTTCTTCTATAATTCCAACATTAGGGTGTTGGCCGAGATAAGAAAAGGAAGGGAATAAAGAATGAACATTCAATCATGGGGTGATTAAATTCTCAGCAAACTGTTGCAAGTTTTCTTCCCCACCTCACCCATTCTCACAAGCCCACCCCCCTCCATTCTAGCATGGCAACAGAATGCCCACATCTGTTTTAAAACCCGCATTGTGTGAACTCCCCACTGTTTAATGTAAGTACATGACTATTTAATGTACACAGGGACGGAACCAGTCAGATTTCCAAGCAGTAGTGACACGCTTGAAGGACCTCTATAAACATAACGGGACTGGGGTTTATTGTGACAAATACACCGGAATGACAATTGGGTTTGTTTCATAAGCAGTAAGAAACTAGGAAGGGGTTATTTTTCCTGGTTTTCTCTGGTTTTTGCCCTTGTGAATTTTAGAAAAATATACACGAAACTTGCCTCTTGTGCAATGGATCCCTTATATGTTTTCCTTTTTTTATCAGCAGCACGGCAAAGCTTATATATATTTACCCGCACCACATACACAATCACACAAACACATATATACACATATACACACATATATACATTCATTCACACAGTACCAGCAGAGAATGTCCATGTTATTCATTGGTCCAACACAATTTCTCTTTGTTGTAGTACGACATTAATAGTTTAGCTATTTAATTTTATTTGCATCAGTACCTAAATTGGATTTCAGGAGCCCTTTTTTCCTAATTTTCCTGGAGGGGCTGGAAGGGAGGGGGTAGAAATGTTTGCCCAAACAAATTCTACAACTTCCTTTGCTTTATTCTCCTTTTCTCATTTGCTCCATGCCAAAAGAAAAATAAAGTCCGTAGCTTGTGTATATGGCACCTCATTAATCAAGCATCTGAATAAAGTATTTAACAGTACAAGGCCAATTAGCTTTTTAATTTTTTTTCCCCGAGCTACAATGCAGCCAAAAATAATTCCTAATTGTGAAATGGAAAAACAGCCTTGCCTAATATGAGGCATATTATTATTTTGTATGTGTGTTTTAATCTCCCTTCTAAAAAAAAGAGTTTTGCCTGTGTTTGTTTATAAGGTATCCACTGAAAAATTAAGCTAAGATGCAAGCTAATACATTATAATTTCTGGACTCCACAATGAACAGTGAAATGTGAAAGCATGTAAGAACTAAAAAAGGATTCCCTTTAATTTAGCAGTGGAGTGCTACTTTTCACTCCTCAAAATCACTTAGGGAAAAATGGAGACATTCTTTTCATACATTTCATACATATACATTTTAGCAGCATAGCTTTTTAATTATGCAAA
Source organism: Thamnophis elegans (assembly GCF_009769535.1). Classification (NCBI taxonomy): domain Eukaryota; kingdom Metazoa; phylum Chordata; class Lepidosauria; order Squamata; family Natricidae; genus Thamnophis; species Thamnophis elegans. Next base: position 29,770,022 of record NC_045553.1, on the reverse strand, counting down.
TGTCTAAACAATACATCAGTGAATCAAATCTTACTATCCAAATTATATATGTGTTTGGGAGTATGTTAATTTCCCAGTTTGGTTTTTGTTTCTGAATACATCTAATCTTCTATCCTTTGACACTTTGAATCTCACCGGAATCATTGTGCCTCATGTGCCAAGCTTTTGGACAATGAAATGAACTTAATAGAACTTCCGCCTCTACAGGATTAGTAGGAGCTGAAAAATCAGTTTAGGAGCTTGATATGAATTTTCATCACATCCGCTTTGGAAGTTGTTTTGGAAGGCTAGAATCCTAACTAACTGGTCTGTTTGCCCAGGGTTTTGTAATGGACTGGTTGAGCTTAGACAATGACCTTTCATAATTGTATTGAATTTGTGGTTCTATTTGTTTTATCTTTATTTATTTGCGGCAGTATTCAACTAGCAGCATAATCAACTCAGGGAAGTCTAAGAATAACAGATTTTTAAGAAAATTGGGTGGAGGTCAGAAAAAGAGGAGGAAAGAGAGCACCCCTAAGAAAATCTTACTGTAAGGTTCCAATTTAAAGATTTTAGTAGGTTTGCAAGAGAGACGTTTTCTTCCTGATGCATGGAAGAAAAGCAATTGGTTTTTATTTGGTTCTCTATGTAATTTGATTTATATATCTCTTGTTTCCCCAAACCTAAGTACATTTGATGGATTTTTTATAGAGAGCTGTAATTATACTGTAGTCTTTAAATGAATACGTGTAGAAGCTAAGTTAGACCAAATCAGCTTGTCAAATGTTCTTGACAGAAATACACACCGACATAGACACACAGCACACACACACACACACTTCTATTAAGTGTGTTTTGACATGATGGAAATAAAGTGCTTGCATTATTTGTATTATTATTATTATCTGTAAAACTGGTTTGGTTTCAGTTGCTCAAGTAGTGAAGAATGCAAAATCTGCCTCTTGTTTTTGCAGTTGCTTGCAATTTATGTCTAAGTTCCCATCAGGGTGAAGAATTGGCTAGTGGCAGTTAGCAGAACTTTCATCCATTCAAACGGAAACCAAACAAGGGAGAGAGAGAAAGAGGGGGGGGGGGAGGAGAGAGAAAGAAGGGGGGGGCAGTTGGAACTGTGAAGACCCATCTTTTCTTCATGATGTGTTTAAATCTCTTAACTCTCATCCATCACCCTTCTAATTTAAAAGACAGGGACATCCTCACTTGGACACCAAGTGCATCCTGCAATTGTGCAGTAGGAGTGTCCCATTTAGGGAAGGCAGGAGCCAGGAGTTTCTCCTCCTCTCACCGTTTGGCATGTTTCAAGGAGGAGAAAGCAGAGAGGGGAAGCCGCCCCAGCTCTTATGCATGACTGAAAGAAACCACGCTTCTAAATTCTGATAGGGGATGGGTGATGCCTGTCAGCCCCTGTCATCCAGGAACAAGGGAGGCAGTGTGCCCAGACAAAGGAGGGAAGCACTCTCAAACCCTGATCCACTCATAAGAGCTTTGTACAGCAGATGCCATGTCTTATTGTTGCTGCGTTCCCCTTCCCAACACCCCTGACAACAGCCACCGCCGCTGGCATTCCACCCTGACATCTGTTCAGCTTTATAGATGCGCTCCTGGAGGGATTCCAGTGTAAACAGGGAAGTCTCTACGGGAACCCCATGTTGTAAAAGGGATGAGCTGCATAATGCAAAGATTTAACCACTATTTAAAGGTGTGACACTTGATTGAAAGTGACTGATTTTTTTTTTTTTAGGAAAAAATATATATATCTCTACCCCTCCCAAGCAGTTTAACTGTATTGGAAGCAAGTTTTCGGATTGCTGCCGGCTTGTCCCTGCTAGGCCATCTTGCTATTTCCTCCTTTTTTAAAAAAAATATTAACTAACTAGAGTGGAATAAAAGAGTTTTTTAAATGGGAAATCTTGAGGATAAAAATAAATGCCCCACCCGGAGGCTCATAGTCTGCTGTCTCTGCTGACCGCTATCAAATTGTATGTATGCTGATTTTTCAAGACAAAGATGGATGATCAGATTTTTTCCAAAATATAATTTGATGCCGTGCTGTAAAATGCTCAGAATAAAAGACACGCAGAAGTAGATTTGGGTTGATTTTTTTTTAAAAAAAATCATAGCAATAGGATCATAAATGCATTATTAGGTGCCCAATGTTGCTCTCTATAGTGAAATGGGTTGCATATAAATTTAATACATGAATAAAATATATGCCATGAAAGGATCCTATATCCATCTACTTAAATGTTCAACTAACAGGAGATGGTTTAATATACTAAACCATCCCCAACAGGTGGTTGTACAATCCTTTGAAAACATTTTGTGAAAACAAGTCTTCCATTCAAGGCAGGCTCCTGAATTCCATTGTTGTAGTTTGCTGTTTGTCAATGTCAGCAATTTTAAGATGCACACATTTCAATTCCCAGGATCCCCCAGATAGCCTGCTGGGTTGCCGAGGTTGAGCAACCCTGCTCTAAATAAATTGTTTCATTCCTTAATAGCATGAATTGGCATGAAGGAAGTCTTAATTTTGAGCCTGAATCTTTTAATTCCAACCCTTTAGTCCTTGTTCTGCTTTCAGTTTCAACAGAGAATATTCCTCGTGCCCTTGGCAAGATCTTGATATAACGTTATCATTATCAACAGTTATTTAGGTGAGATGGGAAGTGTACCAATTTGATAAATAGATAAATAAATTGTATTTCCACTTAGATTTCTCTGGTGCAATCTAATATGTAACTGTTTACCAGAGACGAAGTGTGGTTTCCAGTTATATGGTCATCCAGCTAAGTGTCCACCAATTCTGTTCCACCTTCTCTATGTGATGCTGGAGAAGAACTTTGACTGTGGTTAGCAGATGAAACTGTCTTCTGACCCAGCTCCCCAAACACAACAAAGCTTCTGAAGTGAACTCAAAAGATTCATTTATTAGGAGTGCCGGCAGTCCTGATACAAAAGTTTCTCTCTCAGGCTAACAAGCCTGGTTGGCCGGAAGATGAATAGGCACCTCTGCCCCCTTCTTTTTATCTCCAGAGCTACGTTGGGCCTCGCTAGCAGCACTGGCTCTTCCTTCCCAAGGATCAGCCCATGGATTTCCACTGCTCTCCTCTCCTCTGCCTTCTGTCCATCCGCGCGTCAGGCACTGGGCCCAGCTGTTCCTCCTCTTCCTCATCAGCCACCTCCAGACCTGGGGGCTGTTGCCCCTTCTCTGAGGACTGATGGACATTCCAGGCTCTGCCTCTCTCTCTCTCTCTCTGCCAGCTCCATTCCCTCTTCCTCCTCGGAGTGCTCAGGTTGCCTGGATGCTGACCCTGACTCCCACGCCTCCCCCTCCTCCTCTGATTCGGCTGCTGGACAGGCCATGACAAACTGGATGCACTGCTTCTCTTAATGCTGCCCAGAATTTCTCTGGCCTTTTCAATTGCTGCATTACTGCAATCCATTTGAGATGTTCCTGCTTGATTTCTGATGCAAAATAACTTAGCACTATAACTTTTACCGCATATTGCATGGGTCGTATGTTTTATTCTCTTTCTCATCTTCAGCCTTTCTGAGCTCTCTGAATGTCAGTCACAGAAATCGGAACTGCTCCAAAGTATGATTTTTTTTAAAAAAAAGTCACTGCTGTTGCACTGTTAAACATCACCCCTTGCTTCGATTGTATTCAGGCAATTTAATGAGAACAGGACTGGATGAATTATTTGTCCAGAGGCAAAAATGTCACATTGGATGCTGGGGTGTGTATTGTTCAACTGAACATTTCTTTGCATATGTTGAAAGTTTGTTGATGTTTAGGCACTTGGATTTTATCCAGCGTTTGCATTGACTTGACTTTTTCAAGTCTACAACAAGAAAAGTGAAGGCATAGTATCCGGCTACAATTAAATGTCCATTAAAAAAAAAGATAAAAAAGAGAGATAAAAAAAATTACATATGCTAATTTCTATACAGGGGCACACTTTTAGGAAGAATTAATGGAATTTGTATAAAAACACAGTGTATCTCCTGTAACGAGGAAGGCGGATTCATATGCTTCTCTCTTTCACCTCTTTTCCAAGTGTCTCAAAAGTGGTTTTTTTTTTTTTTTTAAAAAAAAAGACAACTGGATTGCTTTTTCCTTGTGGAAGAAGAAGAAGGAAGCGTTTAACTTCTCATCCAAAAAGTTTCACCAGTTCTGATGTCAGGGGCATTTAATTTTTTTTATTTTTTTTATTTTGTCAAGCACGTATAAGATAACAGATATAAGTATAAACATGATTATGAATACAGGAAATTGATACGAATAAGTGGGGACAGTAGGACAGGGACGGTAGGCACATTAGTGCTCTTATGCATGCCCCTTACAGACCTCTTAGGAATGGGGCGAGGTCAATAGTAGACACTCTAAGGTTAAAGTTTTGGGGGTTTGCAGGTGAAACCCCAGATACAGGTGGTGCATTCCAGGCATTGACCATTCTGTTGCTGAAGTCATATTTTCTGCAATCAAGTTTGGAGTGGTTTGTATTAAGTTTGTATTCATTGAAAGATTGTATGTCATCTGGTTGTTAGTACTCTCTGAGAGCTGTTAAGGCCATTTGGGAGTTTATCTGTGCCCCCAGAGTCATCTAAATTAGGGTGTGATTGGTTGTGGAATTGCTTCTTCTTGGAACTGCTGAAAGGACTATGTTATAGACTGGAGACAGTGGTCTTTTATTTCTCCCCCTCTATTGAGGGAAAGGTGTTCAGTTCTAACATAGATGGATTATTTTACCCTCTTTCAAACTAATGGTAACCATTATTAATGAGCAGATGACTGCAAAGAAATAAGATCTTACCATCCCCCCAGACCATCTATCAGGACTATCTTTCCATCCCCCCACCATTCGGTCTCAAATGTCAACATCCTTCCATCTCCCTGCCATCAGATCTGATGAAGCTTCTTGGATGAGAAGCGATGTGTTTTCTTCTTCTTCCTCAAGGAAAACAACAATCCAGTTGCCTTTTGAAGAAAAAAGCAATTTTGAGACAACTATGATCTGGATGACTGAGAATCTCCAGAGACATCCTTCCCAAGTGGATGAGTGACCTCAAGGCACTTCCTATATTCAATCTCCTTCTGTTTTTCTTCAAATGGGACTTGGAAAGTGAGGATTCTTTCCAACCCAGAAGCTCTCTGACATCCCTTTGGATGTCTTCTCCAAGTGACATGATATCTCCTGCAAGGTGACATCAGGATTACTAATTTGTGATTAGAAATTAGGATTACTAATCACAAATTAGTGATTAATAGGATTAACCCTGTGAAAGGACCTTTGCACCATGTAATGGTATGTGAAAAGACCTTGAAGAAACACCACCTAGGGAATGATGGAATGATTAGAATGATCAGATAAGAGACAGCCTAATCTGTAGCTGCATAATGGGCAGGCCAAGATGCTCAAATGGGACCCTCCCTAGTTTCTCAGACTATAAAGGAGATGAGGGGAAGAACTGTACCTTCAGATTTCCAAGAATCTATTAATGTCGTTTTTCAACAAAGTGGAGTTAGTTTATCTGGTCATGTTTCCTGCCTGGTCTATATAGTAAAGCCGACACATTGCAGGAAGAAAATAAAATTAATAATTGATTGATTAATTAATGAGCCGCAGTGGTGCAGTGGTTACAGTGCAGTGCTGCAGGCTATGTCTGCTGCTCAACAGCTGCCAGCAGTTTGGCAGATCAAATCTCACCAGGCTCAAGGTTGACTCAGCCTTCCATCCCTCCGAGGTGGGTAAAATGAGAAGCCAGATTGTTGGGCACAATATGTGGACTCTGTAAACTGCTTAGAGGGCTGTAAAAGCACTAAGAAGCAGTATATAAGTCTAAGTGCTATTGCTATTGCTATTAATTAATTTATAAAATGTATTGGCCATCCATCGTACCATAAGATAACTCTGGGTGTCTTACAGTCGTAAAAATATATCTACATTAAAACATAAATTAAAACCCAAGATTAAAATGAGGGGGAGGGGGGATCTCTTGTTATTTGATCAATGCACCTCCACTGGCCTGTTTCCCCATTGATACCCCAGGCCAACTGGCAGAACCAGGCCTTAAGGTCCTGATGAAAGGACAGGCAATCTCACATGGGAGAAGAGAGGAGAGATGTTCCAGAGGGAAGAGCAATAGCAGGGAAGAGAGATTTCTAAATATTCTTACTTTCCAAGAAATCTAATGATTTCTGCCAGGTCTTCAGACTTTAAATGAGTGGAAAGAATCTCAGGGGAGGGCCTCTGGAGCCCAGGGGAGGCTGTTTTCGCCCTCCTGGAGGCTCGAAGAAAGCTTCTGGAGCCCAGGGAGGGTAAAAATCCCCCCCGCCACCATGGAGCAGGAGACCAACTAGGCCACGCCCACCATGGCCATGCCAAAGATGGCAACTTGATCTCCAAACATTGCCATCTGCCTCTTATGGATCAACATGTATTTTATTTTAATAGTGAATTTATTTAATAGACTATCAAAAACCTAGGTACAAGCTGGAGTCCCATGCAAAAACATACATGGAGCTCCCCATAGCTGGTTTCTCAAGGTGACAAAACCAATTTTATTAAATTGGAATTAATAGGATTATTACAGAAAGTAGATGGTTAACAATGGTATGCACTATCCAATTCAATTAAGTACCGTTAAATCCCACTCATTTCACTAAGGGAAATGTTGACTTCTACATTATGCAGATGCAAACTAGACCACTGAGCACAGTGTAAAACCCAATTGCACTTTTAAAATAAGGAAATCATTCTGGAGAAATAATGTGATTTGGAGATGGGGAGAAATTTAACCCTTTTGCCATCTGTCACTTCCTTGATCTGAATCCCTCTCTGCCTCTCTTCTAATAAGCCCCCTTTCTGGTTGATTAGATTTATTTTTTTTTCAGTTGGATGACTAAAATAAGCTTGATGTTATTATTCTCCAGATTAAAAGCTTATGTGCAATAAAGAATTCTGAGGAACTGTTTAGGGAGTAGTCATTCGGAAACTGAAAGCATTGTGTTCAGAATTATATGTAGAATTTCCTAGTAACTTCCCACATTTGCTCCATGAAGATTGTATAGTAAATCCAAAATTCAGACACGAATGGGCTATTCTCACCTGAATAAGCTACTACCTGTTCCTCTTTATGGACATCAGGAAGAATTGTTCTCTGCTCGCATAATTTTAGGATAATAGGAAGACACTTTTAACCGAGTGAAGTTGCTGGTTCTAAATACCTCATTATTGCTTAAACAGATCTGTAGGTAGCTTCCAAGTCTTTGCAATTTGTATCTTGGTTCTCTTCCATGTAAAAGCAGAAGGACCACTGAGCCCATTTCTACTTCTTGCAAACCCCATTTTATTCAGCCTTTCAAAAAAATATGCTACTTTATTTTTTCAATACAGAATCCCCCCCTAAACATGTGAGTCCAGAAAAAAAGGGGGGGGGGATTAAATGCAGATTCAAACTGAAACCCAAGCTAAATGGTAATTAGATAGATATAGCTATTTTTTAAAGGAGTAAGACTCAGTTTTAAAACAATTAATTAATCCTCAACTACACAAACCATGCTGTCATGCTTTTTCCATTATGTCAATAAGAGGTAATTTGATGAATGAGGGTACATGCATTTGATCAAACCAACCTTTTTTTTTATCATGTCCGGATTATAAGGATTGCAAGTTCAACCATCATCATGGATCCTTCTTACATTAACTTCCTAATGTCTGAACCTATAGAAGCTTAGAAGCCAGTGCAGGATTATATTCATGTCAATTATTATGCTAGGTTTCTCTACCACATCTTTCTCATTCACTAAATTATGTATACAGCCACCCATCTCAATACTGTGCAGAGCTAATAAAAAAGAATTAATTGTACACTAATATCTTAGCCATCAAAGAATGAAGTGGGTGGAATTTGAGACTTTCATAGTACCCAACTGGAGTTTGACATAGTACCCAATCAGGCTACCAGATTCTTGATTATTTTTGCCACCATAGATTAATATGGCTTTCTTCCTACAATGTCAACTCAGCACATGAAAAACAAAAGAAGTAATGATGTTCCATAGTCAGGAAGACACAGCAAGGATAATACTTGGATACAATGCAGCCAATGAATGAATAATATCAATTATAATGATATCGATCAATTATTCAACACTGATTCAGAATAGGAAATTGACCTCATTTATGGTCATGTTCAATCTGAAATTGATAGAATTTGCAAGCAAGATCATCTGCTTGTGGGTGGAGACTAGAGCATCAAAGTTGGAAAGAGTAAGGAGAAAATAAAGTTGTTGGACTAGGAAACAGAAAAGAAACAGAAGAATGACCTAACAGTTCTGCTAGTCCAGTGAGTTCCTAATTGCTAACCTTCTGCATTCTTCTTCAAGCAATCAAAATGAAACCTATCACAAGATGAAGTACACAGAAATCAAACAACTGTATTATTGGTACAAGGAAGTAGACTAGCTGAGTAACAACAGCAAATATGTAGTTAAGAACTGACTGTGAAATAGATAACTAATGAACTACTGTATGCAAGTCAAGCAATTTTGTAAGTACAGAGCCAAGAGGTTACCATATATAAACTAGATCATACATTCAATATTTTCAAGGAGAACATCAGGAATCGCTCTGAGGTTCTGAATTTATTGATAGGAGAGTGATGCGGAACAAGAACTGTAGAATGAAATCAAAGAATGTGTAAGGATGAACTTGAAAGCAAGATTGCCAAAGACCAGAAACAGAAGAGAACAGAATGGATGTATGAATGAAGGATGCAAATTGTCAAGAAGAGAAGAAGAATAGAAGCAAAGCAGGAAGGACAAAGATTTCAGGAAAGACCTTGACAAACGATTTCAAAAAGCTATTTGAAGAGACAAGAAGCAATATTTCAATGACATTTGTAAAGGCATAGATGGAAAAAGAAACTCAGACTGAGGTTTACAGCCTTGAACTGATATACTAGAGGATGCCAATGCAAAGATAGTAACTGATTCAGAGTAACTTCTCAATAAAGTTGGAAGGTTTATAATGAAATTCTGGACAGTAGTGATGTCTACATTTAAGACATTACTGTATGAAAAATATTTTCTATTAAATCTAGTACCAGATAATGAAGTAAGGTAGTACACCAATCAGTACCCAGGTTAAATAGTCTCTACAGAAATACGATAAACTGACAGAAGAAGGATTGATAAGATAACTTTGAATAAAGTTTTCCCACCTTAAGCACAAAGCCTACGGGCTAACCTTGGCCACCAGACACTCTCTCTCAGCCAATGCAATCCTAAACTGCATTAACAGAGTGATACAATCAAGATCAAATGAAGTACTAATACAACTTTATAAAGCTTAGTAGGACCACACCTAAAATACTGGCATCCAGTTTTGTGTCAGCACACTAAAAAAAAAAGATGTTGAGACTCTGGAAAGAGTGCAGAGAAGAGCAACCAGGATGATTAGGGGACTGGAGGCTAAATATATATGATGAATGGTTGCAGGAACTGGGCATGGCTAGTCTAGTGAAGAGAAGGACCAGGGGAGACATGATAGCAGCCTTCCAATATTTGAGGGGCTGCTAGAGAGGAAGGGGTCAAGCTATTTTCTAAGACACCTGAATGCCAGACAATGAATAATGGATGTAAACGGAACAAAGAGAGATTGAACCTGGAAATAAGGAGGAATGTTCGACAGTGAGAGCAATCAACCCATGAACAGAAGTTGCCTTCAAAAGTTGTGGGAGCTTCATCACTGGAGGCTTTCAAGAAGAGACTGGACTGACATTGGTCAAAAATGGTTGTAGAGTCTCCTGCTTGGCTGGGTGGGGGTTTGGACTAGATGATCTACAAGATCCCTTCCAACTCTGTTAATCTGTATCTAAGTCCTAAGAAGGAGATAGTGGCAAAGCACTTCTGAAAACTTTGCCAAGAAAACCACAGGTCTAGTCCAGGCAATCACCAAGAGTCAACCCTGATACTCAAATCTGTCTTATACTGTGGCTTTGTGTGCTTTCTATCTCACCATGAAAGGAAACACACAATTTTCAGTGGTTACACAACTGAAATATAACACTGGAATGAGAAACACATTCTGGGGACCACAAAAAGAGATTTTGGCTGCAGATTGACCACATCTTCCTTAGATAATTTGAATGAATCAAAAGGATAGGGATTAATTTTTTGATATACTCTTAGAAGTGTAATCCTAGTGCCAAACAGGCATAGAATCAAATGTAATTCAGGATGCAGGGTAAAAAACAACAACACCATGCTTAAGTTTACATTGTTTACACACACCGTGATTGTGAACTCAGACTTGTCATGGCTTTCCTAGGGTTTTTGGGGAAGGCACATAAAACACAGATGTGCAAATGAACTTCGGTTGCCATTCATATTTAGTTTTTTAAGTCATCTTAAGAGCACAGCTGGTGGAGGTAGAAGCCTGACACATGAGACTTTTTATCTTGAACTCTCATTGGTTAGGTTTTGCTGTGATACTTTTCGTTGGCCCAAGTTACCTGATCAGGAAAGCAGGAATAAGGATTTCTTAGCTACTCCCCCGAACTATTACATTAACAGTCCCACTTGCTCACGAAAGGAACAACCAAAACAATTAACTCCATCATAATCTTAGCCAGTTAAATCATAACCACTCTACTCCTGACTTTTATTCTCAATTTGCTCAGTAAAATTAAGCTCTGTGCGGGTGCCTTTTAAAGAGTTCACATCTGAGCTTTTCCTAATCAGTTTCCTCATTTTGCTAATACTCTAACGACTGTCAATTTACTCCAGTGATGCCATTTGCAGAATTTTCCAATTAGCCGGAAACCTGTTCCTCTTTCTCCCTAATTATGGGGCCTTGCTTTAGATCAGCTGTGGCCAGGCTGACGAAGCACACATGCCAAAATTTGTGCGCTGTGTGTGTGTTGATTCCCCCCCAAAAAAATTAACCTTTGAATGAGTTGGCACCAATTGATCATCTGTGTTTGCAGGCAAGGAATGACTGCTCTGGTAGCACATGGCAAGGATACCCCAAACATTTCGAATAAACACACCACAAGGAAAACACACACAACATGCTTAGGCTAAATTTTGAAGAGAACATGTTTAAGTGGCTGATGTAGACCACAGCTGATACACAGCATGAAGATCAAGTCTGGATAATAAGCAACACTTTACTTGTAAATCACTATACTGTGTTTTAAAAATAGCTTCTCTTGTGTTGCCCCCATTAAATGAGCTTTGTGTCTTGGTCTCTCTCTACGCCTTCATTTGGCTAGCTTTTAAAATCATTTAAGAGCCCAATGCAGCCGCACCGATAACTCTGATTGTTATATGAAAGGAAAATATATTTAATAATAAGCTCATTGATTTTTAACGGCATCTCTGTGTTGCTTAATTGATGGGAAGTTGTATGTTTGTGAAGCCAAAGGGGATTATGAATTATATATGGCCATCATTTCTTGAGGGATGCATGTCAATGGAAGAAGGATAGAAGGTCTACATTTCCTCCGAGCTAAACAATCCCCTTGTAACAAAGATAGGGAAGCCTGGAAGACAAGGAGGCTGAGAAGTGGGGGAGGGAGGGAGGGGGTGGAATGGAAATAAAAAAACATCCATCACTGTTTATTAAGTGCTGCTAGTTGAAGGTAAAAGAGGTATTGAACTGTTTTTAAATTGGAAGGAATGTAGCCAGACAAAACATTGATGGTAATATTATGTTAGTGACAAATTTTATTCTCTTGTCCACATTTATCAAAGTAGCAATTTGGAGTGATTTATGCCCAGTGCATCCAAGTCCTCTTCTCTTTTCTTTCTCTTCTCTTCTCTCTACACCTTTTTTTAAAAAAACACCATCAAAATAAATAAAGAGAAGAAAGAAAGAAAAAAAGAAAGGGGAGGGAGAAAATTTATACATCAGGTGATTCTCCAAACATTGAGTTCCTGTTCCATTCATACAATGGAGGCATTTTTAGATAATGGGACATATTTCACATTTTCTAGTCATGTAGGAATGGGAAGAAATTTATTTCTTTTCTTCCAAAGTTGGATTTACTTGCATGTACAGGGCGGGGCATAACCTTTTCCTAGGGGGTCACAGCAACACTTGTAAACAACACAAATAATTCATACACCATTCGAAAGCCCATCAAAAACTGAGTTTATTGACATGATTTAATAGTCAGTATGACCACCATTAGCCCTTCGAACAGCATTCAAACGAGGTGGATAAGAACACAACAAATCTTCAAACAGTTCCATTCGATTTTCCAGATTTTTCAACACAGTTTCCAAATTCATTCTCAAAGTTTCAACCGAATATCGATTTTGACCTTGCTCCTGAATCATCAGAGCTTCCACTTCATCCTTAATTATGGCCCCAATGTTCTCTGCCGGATTGAGATCTGGCGAATTTCCCGGCCAGACGTCATTGCCCCAAAATTCGACATTGTTTTCCTTTAACAATTGCTGAGTCGCATTTGCACGCATGCAAGGAGCTTTGTCATGAAGAAAGACAGCCTCACCAACCACCAAGACATTGTCTGGATCACTGAGAAATGGAATGACATTCTCCAATAAAATTTTCTCACGGAAATAACTGCCATCCCAGGATTCCCCTTTATCCTTCAAAACCCAATGCAGTTTCTTGGCTGTGAAAATGACGAAAATCCCGATGCAAGTCGGATTGCGAACGATTTGTCGATATCGTTCATGTTTGGCGATGTCGACGTCTTTAGCCCAAATTCGATCGTTCTGGAAATTCGGTTTTCGAATGGCATAAACGAAGAATTCGTCAGATGGCGCCAAATGAAGAAAATCTTCCTCGGTCCATTCAGACAACCAATCGCACAACCAAAGCCGATCTTGAACGTGTGTTTGAGTTTTCAATGGTTTGCAAATGACGTGGAATGGCTTCAAACCTTCTCGTTCTCGATATCGGCCGATTGTCCTTTGATCAACTCGTTTTCCACGAATTTGAAGGATTTCTTGGGCCACTTTTCGGTTTCCTTTCGTTGTTTGCGACTGCCAGTTGCAATGATGGCTTTGCTTTCTTGGGACAGTTGCAGAGGACGCCCTTCTCCAAATTTTGTGAAACATTCTTGGGCTGTTTTGTTCCAATTATCAGTAACCCAATCCGGATGACGTTTCAATTTGTTTGCAATCCATTTTCGATTGATAAACGTCGCTCCAGCATTGCGAGCCTCTCGAAAGGCAATGCATTTTATTCTGTCAATGATCCTTTGTTCTTCCGAATCGAATTTTCCAGCCATTCTTAAAGCAAATTTAACATTTAATAGCTCATTCAATTCAGTTTTTATGGGCTTTAAAATGAGGTGTCGCGGAAGTTGTAAACTGCTGTCGATCCTGCTGTGACCCCCTAGGAAAAGGTTATGCCCCGCCCTGTATCTGTGTTTAGAATTACAGTGTTAAGGGGAAATATCCTAGATATTTTTGCAGGGAATGGAGAGGCAGGTAGTTTCATTGTTAATATATTCAGCCAAAAGTAGGGAAAGCAGCCCAAGTCCCTAGTCAGCTATCCTGGTCTCCTAACTGAAACTACCTTACAGATTTGCTATGAGAAGAACCCAAGAGGAGGTGTTTAATCTTCTGTTGAAACCTGCCTTGATTCTTCAAACATTTTTTTCCCTTATGAAAAAGGTTTTTCAGCCTCGTTGTCCAGGTTGGTGTTTCTCAACCTTGGCAGCTTTAACAGACAGATTAACAGAGTTGGAAGGGACCTTGTAAGTCATATAGTCCAACCCCTGTCCAAGCAGGAGACCCTACACCATTTCTGATAGATGGCAGTCCAGCCTCTTCTTGAAAGCTTCCAGTGATGAAGCGCCCACAACTTTCAAAGGCAAACTGTTCCATTGGTTGATTGTTCTCGCTGTCAGAAAATTTCTCCCTATTTCCAGGTTGAATCTATCCTTAGTCAGTTTCCATCCATTATTCCTTGTCTGGCCTTTGGGTGCTTTGGAAAACAGGTCGACCCTCCTCCTCTCTGTAACAGCCCGCAAATATTTGAACACTGTAATCATGTCTCCCCTGGTCCTTCTCTCCACTAGACTAGTCATGCCCAGTTCCTGCAACCTTTCATCGTATGTTTTAGTCTCCAGTCCTTTAATCATCTTGGTTGCTCTTCTCTGCACTGAGTCTCAACATCTTTTTTTTATAAACAATCTGCTTTGTATATGCTGAAGCTATTAGTCACATTCTGTGGCACCCAGAAGCAATTCAGAATCTGTGTCTGATGGACATCATCGGCAGCTGAAAGTGAGCCAGCACCATACAGGCAAGAGCCTGAAGGAGGCACAGAGCACGCATGAGACTAACCCTCGCAGTGAGCTGCCAATGCTTGAAGATGGGTGGACTTCAACTCCAAGAATTCCCCAGACAGCTATTGGGAGTTGAAGTCCACATGTCTTCAAGTTGCCACAATTGAGAAACACTGGTCTAGATGCTTTAAAACGTTTCTGTACTTTCCAATCTGTAGGAGCCCCACAAGAAGGGGTCCTTCATGATGTTACCTTCCATGATTGAATTGAAGAGTGGGATCCTAGGGAGGCTGCAGATCCCTTGGGAAATGATAGCACAGTGAAAGAGAGGACATTGACTCAGAGATCCCTTGGCTCATAATAAGCACGAGAACATTTAATTCCCTCTAGAATAAATCCAGTGATTTTTTTTTCTTTAATCAAAAAATTATTTAATCAAGTTGAGAGTTCCCCCCTCCCCATGCATTATTTGACCCAGCACTTGAATTTCTGCAGGGAAAAAAATGGGATTTACTATGTTGTCTTATCAAAAGAGGCAACAGCAATAGCACTTACAGTAGACTTACATACCACCACATAGAGATTAACAGCCTTCTTTGAGCGGTTTACAGAGTCAGCATATCTCCCCCCAAAATTTGAATCCTCATTTTATTGACCTCAGAAGAATGGAAGGCTGAATCAACTTTGAACTGGCAGGATCGAACTCCTTGTAATGGGCAAAGCCAGCCTGCAATACTGCATTCTAACCACTGTGCCACCACGGCTCTGTTTACCTATGTTTGGGTAGCAACAATGGGACAGTTCTTCTATAATCATTTCCATTAGTAACTTTTTCTGAAAGAACTGTCCTGTTGTTGCTCTCCAGAAGTGCTCTCTTAAATGAACCTATTGCTCAGATCTGGAAACAGAATGCTGGAGAAGATTAGTCATAGTAAAACATCACCTACTTCCCCATCCCATTCTACTGTTTTTCTATACCGTGGAAAGTATGAGAGAAGAACATCAAACATCAAATAAAGATCTGGAGGCTAAATTGTATGATGAATGGTTGATAAGGGACACAGTGGCTCAGTGGCTAAGACACTGAGCTTGTCAATCAGAAAGTAGGCTGTTTGGCGGTTCGAATCTCTAGCACCACGTAATGGAGTGAGCTTCCGTTACTTGTCCCAGCTTCTGCTAACCTAGCGGTTCGAGAGCACATAAAAAATGCAAGTAGAAAAATAGGAACCACCTTTAGTGTGAAGGTAACAGCTTTCTGTGTGCCTTCGGCATTGAATCATGGTGGCCACATGACCACAAGCTCTTCAGCTTAGAAATGGAGTTGAGCACCACCCCCTAGAGCTGGAAATGACTAGCACACATGTGGGGGAACCTGAATGATGAGGAACCTAGGTATGTCCAGCTTAACAAAGAGAAGGATTGGTGTGGGGGGAGGGCATGATAGCTGTCTTCCAATATTTGAGGGGCTGACACAGGAAAGAGGAGATTGACTTTTTTTCCAAAGCACCTAAGGGCTGGACATGGGTGGAAGCTTGGCTTGACTCTTGGCTCACACATATAGATTATTTGAGAATAAATGAAACCATCCTAGTATCTTCTCCACATTACTTGAATTTCTTTGTAGCGATCTACCAATTTGATTTTTTTACCTAAACAATTTTTCCTCTTTTATTTATTGCTGATCAAGAATAATCATAGACTTTGTTTAATGGTATGAATTTAATTTTGAATTTTTTGGTCAAAAGCAAGAGGACCAGAATCACCACGTAGGGGAAATGAGTAGTGTAAAAACCAACCAACCAACCAAACAAACAAACAAGCAACCTCCATCTGAGATAAAGGATATTTCTTTGGCTGTTTTATTGTGGGATAACTTCTCCACTTCCTTTAACATTCCTTTAGTTACTTTTTTTTCTTTGGTCCTATTGTTTGAATAAAACAGGACATTTCTAGTGGACATTTGGTTCTTTCTTCCAAACTCCCAGACAGAGGCAGCGGATTGGGAAAAGCTGATATAGAAGACTAGGAGAACAATTATTTGTGAGGTAAAGGTACAGGGATGCGTGGCTCAGTGGCTAAGACACTGAGCTTGTTGATCAGAAAGGTCAGCAGTTTGGCGGTTCAAATCCCTAGTGCTGCGTAATGGAGTGAACTCCCGTTACTTGTCCCAGCTTCTGCCAATCTCGCAGTTCGAAAGCACATAAAAAATGCAAGTAGAAAAATAGGAACCACCTTTGATAGGAAGGTAACAGCATTCTGTACGCCTTTGGCATTTAGTCATGCTGGCCACATGACCACGGAGATATCTTTGGACAGCACTGGCTCTTCGGCTTTGTAACGGAGATGATCACCGCCCCCTAGAGTCAGGAACGGCTAGCACGCATGTACAAGGGGGAAACCATTTGATTGAGAATTTTGGATGGTAGCTATATTGTTCCATTTGGAGCCACCCAGCATTTGTTATAAGATAGGGGCTATATAAATGTTTCAAATAAATAAAATAAGTTAATATTTCCTCAATGAAATACAATTGGTAGTTTTGCATTACGATCTACTAATTCCCACCCAGTACATTCATTTAAGTATCATTGAAATCTTCCTTATTCTTGCAACTACAGCACACTATCTTCAGTAGAGGACATCATACAAATTTTCTTCCAGATGTTCTGAAATCACAAAGTACAGCATGGAATTATACCTAATAAAGCTAGAGCACATTATTAGTTGCATGTGCAACACCCCAAGATCTCTTAATGTTTCTGTGAAGGGCTGAAAAAGAGTCTTTTTTGTTGTTATCCTGAAGAACCGCTGGCAGTCTGTGTAACTGGAATAATTAACCAAAGAAAATACATTCTTTGAAGACCACAATAGTCAGAACTTTGCACAGAAATAGCTGCAATGGCACGGCTGTTTTGATCATCCCCTGTGTAAGTTCTCAGTGATTCTGAAGCCCCCTGTGAATTTAAGACTGCAATGCTTTTATTTGGGATTCAATTCCACTGAGCATATCATAATTCTCCATATTCATCAGCGTGCTTGGCTTGATGAGATCTATCCACACATTAAATCATCTTATATATTGGGAGTTTCTGGAATTCTCCAAAACCTAGCTTTTAGAGTTCTGAACTACTTCTTCTAATGTTTTAAGCCGTCATTGACTCCAAAGTTCCACTACAGGTAACTCCTCGACTTACGACAATGAAGCCCAACATTTATGTTGCTAAGTGAGACATTTGTTGAGTGAGTTTTACCCCATTTTGCAACTTTTCTTGTCGCTGTTTAAGTGAATCACAGCAGTTGTTAAATTAGAAACCAGGTTGTTAAGTGAATTTGGTTTCCCCATTTATTTATTTAGCGTATGGCAAATACATGGACTTAGTAATTCAAATGTTAAGTTCACCCAGCCAAGGACGGGGGTCTATGTTGAAAATAATCAGACATTGTGCCAATGCAAGCTCTTGATGTTAGAATATAGAATAACAGAGTTGGAAGGGACCTTGGAGGTCTTCTAGTCCAAACCCTTGCTTAGGCAGGAAATGTTGTTTATCTGTTGCCATTTATTTAGGGAGCCAGGAGTTCTGTAAAAATGTCTTACTGCCAACTGTCTTTAACTGCCAATTCTTCAATGTAGTCTGGCTGCCAATTGTTGTTAGTAGTTTGGTTCACACTCCCATGCTATCCAGAGTGCACCACAAAGAGGCGAACTAGCATCACACCCCATTTGCTTGTCAGAGGGTTGTAAAAGTTGATCACATGATTCTTGCCAAACATCTGAATTTTGATCATATGACCATTGGGATGCTGTCGTAAGTGTAAAAATAGTCATAAGTGCCTTTTTTTCAGTGCTGTTGTAACTTTGAACCGTCACGAAACAAACTGTTGTAAGTCAACAACTACCTGTAGTCCCATCCCTTCCCATCACAACCTCACAGCCCAAGAGCAAAACATTGGCTGCAAATTGTTCTTTTCTAGTAACATCTCTGCAAAACTAAATTATCTCTTGTCAATCCACTAGGAGGTTGGTAGAAGTGAAGTTTGATCCCTCAAATAGTTCTCCGTTCCACTCATTGATGTATAACATAAATTCCCAGACCTTCAAGTGCCATCAAACATCTCTGGTGGGGGTCTGTCCCCCAAAGTTCAACTATATTGTAATTTTTAATAGTTAATATTTAATTTTTAAGTGAAATAGAATTTAGATTAGGCCTGTTTTGTTTTCTTCTGGTTTTTTTTTTTTAAACGTGACTCTGTTTTATTTGATGACATACTCTCAACAACAACAAAAAGATTTTTACACTTCTATTTTAGCTCATTTATACATTGCTAAAACATTCACTCAAATAATCTGAGTTTGGCAAATTGGGTTTTTGGGGGCATTGTGCTTTGCAAACAAGCAGAAACACTTTGAAAAGTTCTAGATGTCATTCTATGGGCAATCAAAATTTTAGCTATGCATGTACACACACATTTGGGCCATGTGGAAAGGAAAGAAATGTGTGCGTGGTCCAATGAATTTTAGAACTTGTTCTGTTTAACCTGGAACTCAGGAATTGTGAACTTTGATAGCAAAAAGCAGATCCATGAAACCTTGAAAAAGAAGGAAGGAAACTTGCTTAGCAGTTTTAGAAGTCTCTAGGTGGTTTTGACTTGATGAATAATGACCTCTAACAGACCAAATGTGTTCATTCCTTAACCCACTTTGACAAATAAAGCACTGAGTCCTTAGTCTAATTTCTCATCCGACAAGCTCTTCCTAATGATAATTCTACTCCCTTGCTGGCTTTGTCCATTTGCCTTGATGTCTCGTTCTTCTAGCAGCCTTAATTATTGAAGATGCAAACATCTGGATGAAATAAGCCAAGGAAATATCTAGCAAGCATTGCATGTAATCCAAAGCTTTCCTTTAACCCCCCACCCTTCACCTAAGATTTATGATTGGGGCTGGGGGAGGGAGGAAACTGAACTAGGAATAGATGCCAAAT
Organism: Thamnophis elegans; assembly: GCF_009769535.1. Taxonomy (NCBI): domain Eukaryota; kingdom Metazoa; phylum Chordata; class Lepidosauria; order Squamata; family Natricidae; genus Thamnophis; species Thamnophis elegans. The sequence continues at coordinate 29,750,763 of NC_045553.1, read as the reverse complement.
TTACACGATCCAGCAAAAGTCCTAGGCTCCTAGCAATACAATTTTGAGAAGCATTAAAACATTACCATGAAACATTTTAAAAAATTGTTAGCAGCTGATATAGCACACTCAGGTAAGATGAATCTCAGGGTGAAAGGATTAAAAACCAGTATTGCCCCTTTCTTGATGTTGTCATAAAACGAGGCACGTAATATAAAAATGCAAGCATGCAACCAAAATTCTACTTTGAATCAAGAGTTTATTTCATGAGTAATTTTGAACATGAAAAGCAAACATTTTACATCAATGCTTCAGTAAGGTAATACTTACACCACCAATTTATTGCAACAAGCTCCAAAGACAACAGTTAGGTCCAGCAAGGAGCAGCTATCATCAATGGTCCTGATATGAATTCAAACCTTCACTTTTATACCTTCATTTAACATATCTCCTGTTCCTCTGGAATATTACCTGGGTAACTTCCTCATTTCACAGTGCAATCTTGTAGTTGGCGCATTTCAATGTGCTTGTCTGAAATCTCCTACCATCTGCAACTTTCAGTTCCTTATTTCTTAATGTTCCAGACGCTTTACGTTCAAAATATCTCCAAAACCAATTATATTGCAATTACAAAATTTATACAATGTGGATTACAAATATTTCATTAGTTTGCAAGTTTTAAAGAAAGCACTGTAATATATTGCCTTATAAGGTATCTCAATAGGAGCATAAGCCAGGTATAACCAAAGAGCACAAGTGCAGGAAGAGAGCTAGGGTCATTTCTCACAATGCACAAACTAAATATAAGTATTCTCAACAAAGAATCACACAAGTACAATTTATAATGTTCCAAAATGTAAAACAGAGGTGAACAAGCCTAGACATGAGGTAGAGCTATGTCGGGCACAAAGAATCAGGATGTACATGACATTGCAGCACAGAAGATTGATTCAAGCTACATTCAAGAATCTGATGAACTAAAGTTCAATACTAAACTGCTGCCAGACAAAGATCAAGGAATTCACGATGGATTGAACTTGGATCATTTGTAGCAATGTAAGGATTCTAAGCTGATGACACATTTAATTCCATCCCCAGCTCTATCTGCTCTATACAGTATGTGAAAAAAGAGCAAGTGGCAGCTATATCTTTTTGTCCCCAACTTTGTGGACACCTCTACTAGGACTCAAGCCATGTGCAATTCTCATTATTTTGTTCACATATAATCCTATAGAAATATGAATTGAGTGGGAAGAAGAGAGTTAGTGAAAAGCTTACATCAAATGAGAGGAAGAATTGCCTATGAGGAGGACCAAATCTGCCTTCCAAAAAATTCCGGGTGACTTCTTGCTGTTCAATTAGAATCTACAGACATGTCCAAAAGGTGGAATTCGGCTGTGGAAATGCCATCTTTTAAATATGTGTGCTTTAAAAATTTGTTATTGACCCAAACAATTCAATTTTTCTTCAGTGCGGCATTGTAATCCTTAACAAAGTTGACAGACACATAGTTTTTTTAAAGGGATTTGTGCATCCCTCTGCTTAAAATGTCAAGGAAGAGTCCCCAAAACAACAGAATCCTTAGAAACATATGAAATATCTTGTGAGAATCAGCTGAGTTCTGTGCATTATATAATGAGCATTTCCCACGGAGGACTCTTGTCATAGCTATGTGATTTACTGTACCGCTTTTCTTCATTTTCATCAGGCATGTGTGAACAAAAGGGTGGGAATATTCGAGCATGTCCAACATATCATCTAATTGGATGATTCAATTGCTCTTGACAGAGATACACTGCAGGACGATGAACCTTTGATGAGATTTTCATGCATAAGAAGCTGCCTTATTCCAGCTCAGCCCTTTAGTTCATCTAGCTTTACTTTGTTTACCCTGACTGGTAGCATCTCCACAGGCTTGCTGAGAATGCTGGAGAATGAATCACCATCCTTCAGGGTGTTTGATCTATATTGTTCAGTGACTCAAAGTGTTTCATACTTCCTAAACCAATTAATGGATTGTTCCCCCCCCTCTTTTCCTCTCTTATTATTATGTTTCTAACATTACTACATAGAGAGGAGAAATAAATACTTGGTAGATGAACATCTCTATATTTTAGGGTAAAATAAAAAGATCTATCTATCATCTGTCTGTCTCTAAATATATCTCTCTCTCTCTATCTCTCTCTCTCTCTCTCCCTCCTCCCTCTCATCTATATCATCTCTCTCTGCTATATATCTATCTATATCATCTATCTATCTATCATCCATCCATCCATCCATCCATCCATCCATCCATCCATCCATCCTATCTATCTATCTATCTATCTATCTATCTATCTATCTATCTATCTATCTATCTATCTACCTACCTACCTACCTACCTACCTACCTACCTACCTACCTACCTACCCACCCACCCACCCACCCACCCACCCACCCATCCACCCACCTATCATCTATTTACCGGTATATTTATGCCTCCCTCTCTCCCTCCCTCTCCCTCCCCCCTCTCTCCCATTATGCACTCTCTTCTTCCTCCCTCTCTGGATGAAGTGGATGGCTAAAGTGGGATCAAATACCTTTTACAGAGAAAAAATGAGCATTTGAGGATTTTTTAATAAAAAACCCTGATGCCAAATATAATCTGGAACCTGATCTGCCTAGTGACTCACATTGCAATGAAAACTGACTAAATTCCACTAGCTGAATCAGTGTGCAAGCCAGAAATCAGTGCAATTCTCTGAAGAATAACAAAAAGGCATACAAAACAGAGAAGAGTGCTGAAAATGTGTGTATTCATAAAGTATATTAAAAACATATTTTTAAAACACCAGGCAAAATATACATAATAAATGCACACACATTTTCAGTACTGACTTGGAAAAATAAGATCTTCAGAAGGATGAAACAGAAAATGGAAAATTAGAAAGCAAAGAAAAAATAATTGCCATGTATCCTTTCCAATTTAGAAGGTTGTGATTTTTTTTTAATGTTCAAAACAGTTGCTCTTAAACCATGATTTATACATTTTTTTTGGTGGGGCATGTCCAGGGTATATGTGTAAACAATTCCCCAATTTCAATAATTAAAATATGTACTGGTTATCAGATTTTTGGGAAGGCATATCTATGTTGCATTTTAAAGACACTCCAAAGATCACTGGATCCACAACTGTTTGCTGTAAATGTCTCCTTTTTAGTCAGCGTCAAAAACTGCAATGGGCTGGGACTTATTTTTTCTGTTGCACTTTTTAAAAAGTGAATTCATCGGCCACATGTTTCTTCGAGCTTAAGCTCTTCAAGCATTAAAGTGATCCCCTTCATTCTAATTATTACTGAATACATCCAATACTAATGACGCTTAATTGTTCCACTAGAACACTGTCTGTTATTTTTGGCAGCCAGAATGAAAACATTCAAATGCCATCAAAAGAACTTGCAGAAATGTAGCGCGTCCAGGACAAATGCCTGATAATATGCAAAGGTGTGTTAATATTACATAATTTCTTAACACCATGGCTTTGTGATCATTTCCAACCCAAATTTGAGTTGCTAAGTGGCTAAGTGAAATCCAATGAATTGAATATTGTCAGAAGGAACTTGTTGGCAACTGAAGATGTTTTTATCTCTGCTCCTGAAAATAATTTACCTCAGTGACCTAAACTGCATTATCTCTACATTGATCTCGACTTACCTCAATTTTCTCCTCACAGTGTTTGAATTTGTATGCAGCAACAAGCAAAACCTTTTCATATATGGATTTTTAAAATTATTTTTGGGTAACACTTACTTAGCAGTTTATGGGGAAAAAGTGAATGATCTCATCAAGATTCTTACAAATTAAAAAAAATCTGTGCTTATTAATTATGCAGGATTAGTCTAATTATAATTCAGCAAATTAATTAGCGACAGAAGGTGTTCTGAAACATTGGAGTACATTTGCATGTTAAATGGAGAGGCTAGTCTGTAATATATGTAAATTTATGCATGGCTTCATAGTTTTAATTTAAAAATTTGCAGCTGCATATGGTATGGGAGCAGGTGAAAAGTCAGTTTTAGTTTAACGATGCTAACAAACATTGGACGCTGTCCTGTCTTCAGGAATGAGAAGGCACCCATCTTGGCTATTTTATAAATCTGTCCTCAGAGTCTAATGTTACATCAATGTTCAAACTCAAGGTCAATATGGTGTCAAAGTAGGTATAAAACACTAACTCAACAACTCTTTTGGAGATGAGGGGAAAATGTAGGTGGACCAAAGAATCTTGATTATAGGTTGACTCCCTTAGCAAATTTATGCATATTTCTTTCAGTATGATGGCAGTTTAGGGACTAGAACAACGCCTGGCTTGTGTTGAAGCAAAAGCTTTTATCTGAGTGTTATATGCTCTGGCAGGTGTAAAATAGGTTGCTAACCTTGATTCTGTCTTTGGAATGTTCATGCCACAGCTCCCTCATCCCCCCCCCCTCTCTCTTGGAGTTACAGGAAGTTATTACCAACTTTGAGCACACTAAATAGGTTGGCCTCACCATTCTGGCCACAACAGTAAACCATTGGACCAGTCAGTGGGTCTGTGTGTGAAGTTGTGGTGGGGGCAGAGTGCAATTAGTAATCAGTGCTCAATCTTCCAGAGAGATTTGGGGAAGAAAGGGGATTCCCTTGAAAGATATTCCCTTGAAAAGGTTGGATTCCATGGTGGATGGACACAATCAACATGGTAGGAGGGAGTGAAATTTGCAAAAAGGGGCTAATGATTTCTGCAGCAATGGCCTGACATTTTTAACTGCAGGTAGTCCTTGACTTGTGATCATAGGTAAAGGTAAGGTTCCCATCGCACATAGGTGCTAAGTTGTTCCCGACTCTAGGGGGTGGTGCTCATCTCCGTTTCAAAGCCAAAGAGCCAGCGCTGTCCAAAGACCTCTATGGTCATGTGGCCGGCATGACTAAATGCCAAAGGTGCACGGAATGCTGTTACCTTCCCACCAAAGGTGTTCCTATTTTTCTACTTGCATTTTTATGTTCTTTCGAACTGCTAAGTCGGCAGAAGCTGGGACAAGTAACGGGAGCTCACTCCATTATGCAGTGCTAGGGATTGAACCGCCAAACTGCCGACCTTTCTGATCGACAAGCTCAGCGTCTTAGCCTCTGAGCCATCACGTCCACTATTGTGATCATAACTGAGCCCAAAACAAAGCAAAACATTGGTTAAGTGAATTTTGCCCCATTGTATGATATGTTCTTGTCACAGTTGTTAAGTGAATTACGCAGTTGTTAAGTTAGTAACATGGCTGTTAAGTGAATCTGGCTTCCCCATTGACTGTGCTTGTCAGAAGGTTGCAAAAGGTGATCACATGACCCTGGTGACACCGCAATTGTCATAAATATGAGTCATGTTGCCAAGTATCTGAATTTTATCATGCTGCAACAGTCATGAAAAATGAACATAAGTCACGTACCAGCATAACAAATACCAAGCAGTGCTAGGATTTAGGTATCATGCATCTAACAATGTTGAACTTGCTTATAAAGCAATGTGATTTTACCCAACAAGATGCCCCTTTTGAGAGAGGCTCTGAAAACTGAAGATTCATGGAGGCTGAGATGTGTCAGGTCCCCCAGGTTAGCCAGACAGGAGGCATGAATTCTACTTTACTGTAAGGCTACATTAAGATAATTTTGCAATCTGAAAGTACAAACCTATTGTAGCCACTCTAACTGCTTGATCCATTAGAGCAGGTCCTTCCTAGGTTTCTTTCTCTGATGTTAGCCACTGGAGTCTTCTGCCTCTTTTCTGTGATTGCTTCTTAGGCAGGATTTGTTCCTCTGGGTGCTCATTTACACCAGGATTCCCCAGCCATCCGGTCCGTGGATGCCTTGGGCTGTGGCATGCCAAAAACTGGGCCACACAAACAAGTAAAAGCCCCCATCGATTGGATGCAGGCAGCATGCAAACCATAGCCCCTCTGGTCCATGGAAAACCTTTTCTCCATGGAACCGGACCCTGGTGCCCAAAAGGTTGGGGGCTGTCCCATTCAAAGATTGGAACCAGAGAGATCCAGTGTTCAGTCTACTTCAACACTATCACTTTATTTCAGTCCAAATCTATTTCATAGGGATGTTATTATGGGGTTAAAAGGGGGTGGGGAGAATGCTCATTTAATTACCCTGACCTTTTGGAGGAGTAGCAGAACAAATGAACATCTGTAACAATAGGGGAATATGAACCGGTCAAATTTAATGTCAGAAACTCTGAAAATTTTTCCTTTAGTGCCTCTTTCTCCTACAATTCATGTATCTTGGTGAACATCTCAAGATCTTCTAAGAACTAGTGTGGTCCTCTGTAACCGAGGGATATGTCTTCTTTCTTAGTTTCTAAGTAACTAAGATTTTGACCTGGACTTTGCAATGCTTTGGGTTGCCTCTTCAAAAATCCTTGGAGGGATGTGGATATGTGCAACATTTTGCAACCTTTTAATGAAGCTATATCTTCAAGAGTTGTATCATTCCTGGAAAAGATGTGGCTGCTTTAAGAGGTTGCAAATAGGCACTATTTTCAAACTCCTTTGCATTATGTAACATCTTTTGGAGATTGAACCTGAATAATTCTAATAATTAACCTCCCAAAAAAGCTATTGTTATGAAGACAGAACTTACTAGAGAGCTCCACATGGGAGCTCGATGGAGTTAATGGCTTACCTTGTCCTTCCATGTGCAAAGCTCTGTTGTTTCACTCCTACTTTAATTATAAAATATGCTGTGCTCTTACTCTGAGCTAAGCTATAATAGAGTTTGTTTGGGTTTCATGTTATGTGAATGCAGCCACTGTGGTTAGCAAATAATGGCTCAGGATGAGTTGTGGTCAGCCAATTTATGGTGCTAGGTGTGTGTGTGGTGTGTGTCTGTCTGTCTGTCTGTCTGTCTGTCTCTCTGTGTGGTATGATCCAGCATAACTCTGGAACACTTTGAACATTTCAACCAAACTTGGTACACATATGATTACTCTCTGGAAACAAATATTGTGGGGTAATACACCTAACACCCTTTGGGTGTGTGTGTGTGTATTACAGCATAACTCCAGAATACCTGGGATGCTGAAATGAAAAGGACTGAATTATATGTATAGTGGTCAAGTCACAGTACCTTAGACAGTGATAGTGTGCATTTTGGATTCAAATTCTGTTAAGATACAGCCTGTTGTGCCTTAAAATGGCTTCTACTGTACAGCACAGTTGGAGTTGCCATGGTAATGGCTTCACAGTGCTCCACAAGGGGGCTCCCTCTATTCAGGACTGGGATCAATACATACCTGGACAACGCTGGTTATCAGCTAGCATGATAAAGAAACTGAATGTAGCATGATATGTGAACCGAGCGGGGCCTTGAATCTGGAATGAATATTATCCTCCACCCAAACCTCTCATGTGTGCATATTCCAATCTATTTGTTTGCAAGTGGTAAAAAGTTTTCTGTGTATGTGTACATGTTTATAACCGAGGATGTCCAGGGAGAGAAAAAGAAAGAAGTGAAATGCAAACGCTCATATTGCAAAGCGCTCTCCAAAGCTTTTTGCAAGAACATTTGCAATATAAGCATGCTGTTAGACTAGTGTTTCATTTCAAGGCAAGCCATGGAGTTCAATTATTATTTTTATTAATGGTTCAGATGTTCATTGGAGTGCAAAAACAAGGCAGTTTTCCTTGGAGAGACCTTTCCTTCCAGCAAGTGTTGGAGTGGCAAATGACCATCTTTGCAACAAACAAGTGCCTGCATCTAATGAGGGATGATTAGTGCAATCTCTCTGCTAGAAAACAAGAAATGAAACTAGAAAGAGGAGGGGTGTGGTTGTGTGTGTGTTGGTAAAACTCCAAACAATTATCTTGTTACTGAAGATACTTTCTTGAGTACAGTGTTCTGTATTTTCCTACAGTGTATTGCTTTATATTAAACCAGGGGAGAGGTTCTTTGTTGGCTAGTTTTGTGTGTTATAGAAGTATTTTGTACTTCTAAGTACAAAATAATACAAAGTACTAAGCTATTCGCATGTTGACCGTGACCACGGTTAAAACCGCAAATGCTTTTCAGTAATGCAATTCCCTTTTGTTAACTTTGATTTATGGTAGCACGTTGTACGTATCTAGCTAATGATATTAATCAATTAAAATACTTTCCTGAAATAGTATCTGCACAGACAGACATAAATATGCAGGGAAAGAGAGAGGGAGAGGGAAGTAGAATAACAGAGTTGGAAGGGAAATTGGAGGTCTTTTAGCCCAACCCCTGCTTAGGCAGGAAACCCTACACCACTTCAGACAAATGGTTATCCAATATCTTCTTAAAAAAACTTTCAGTGTTGGAGCATTCACAACCTCTGGAGGCAAGTCGTTCCATGGCTTAATTGTTCTGTCAGCAAATGTCTTCTTAGTTCTAACTTGCTTCTCTCCTTGATTAGTTTCCACCCATTGCTTCTTGTCCTGCCCTCAGGTGCTTTGGAGAATAACTTGACTCCCTCTTCTTTGTGGCAGCCCCCTAAGATATTGGAAGACTGCTATCATGTCTCCTCTAGTCTTCCTTTTCATTAAAACTAGACATACTCAGTTCCTGCAACCATTTCTCATATGTTTTAGCCTCCAGTCCCCATATTTCCCAAAGGAAAATGTGATGGAATACAATATTGTATTTGGGCTTAGTAAACTTCCTTTCCCTTCAGATGGATACTTTGTTCATTGCTAACTGCTTTTATATGTGTGTGTTGTGTTTATATGTGTGTATTTGTGAGAGAGAAGGCCATAAAATGTAGTGCTGGCTAACTGTTCAAAGTTGACACTGTTTAATTAAAAAAATCCCACCAGGTTTGAGTGGCAGCCATCTGAACTGGTCTCTCTCATTGACAGCTAACAAGAACACTGATCAGCAACGGGCAAGACTGGAACACATTGACCTGACTTATGGCCACAGTTGAGCCCAAATGTTATGTTGCTAAGTGAGACATGTCTTGAATTTTGCCCCATTTTGAGACCTTCCTTGCCACCGTTGTTAAGTGAATCACTGCAGTTATTAAGCTAGCAACATGGTTGTTAAGCACATCTGGCTTTCTCAGTAACTTTGCTTGTCAGAAGGTCACCTGAGATGGTCACATGACCCTAGGACATTACAGCGGTCATAAATATGAGTCACTTGCCAAGCATCTGAATTTTGATCACGTGACTATGGTCGTAAGTGTGAAAATTGGTCAGAAGACACTTTTTTCAATGCCGTTGTAACTTTGAATGGTCACTAAATGAACCGTTGTAAGCCGAGGATGACCCTACACTCTACTCTGTGTCTGGCCAGTGAGAGCCTTGAAACTACCTGTAGTTTTCAAGGCTCTTGCTGGCCATACACAGAGTAGGGCACTATTTGATGGCTTGGGTTGACTGCCAGGATATAACTGAATAACTTCTGTAACTTGAGATGACCTGCGGCTGCTCTCACCTTGACAAACTCTCCAGAGCTGCTTGTCCTGAAATGTGGAGCATTGTTGGCCCCTTGATTTCCCTCTCTGTGTTATCCTATAGCAGTGGTGGGATTCAAATAATTTAACAACCGGTCCTCTGCCCTAATGACCAGCAGGGTAGGTGGGGCTTGGTGGTCATGTTACTGGGTGGGCATGGCCAACTCAACATCACTCACGTTGATAGGCGCTTCATCTTAGCTGTTACAATGTAATAAGGGTTAACCAGAGAAGCAGTTTCTGTAAGCAAGGCAATAAAGATTAGGCTAGAAACAACACCAGAATGTTTCCTTCCTGCCCTCCTTACAGGATTAGCCCTGTAAAGTGGAAAAAAACAAAATGAGATTTCTTCCAACAACCAGTTCTCCCAACTGCTTAGAAAGTTACCAACCGGTTCTCCCGAATAGGTGCGAACTGGCTGAATCCCACCACTGCCCTATAGCAATTAAGTTTATAGAGGGAAATAAGAGCATGTTTTCCAGACTTACTGATATGGAAAATAAATGGATTTGTGGGCGAAATATTTGTGGATCTATTTATTTGAGGTTCTTAAAGTATCTAAATAGGAATGACACATTGCTTGCCAACATCTGCAGTTATATCTGAGGTGTCAATACAATAGCAACGCCCCCCCACCATTCTGCCAATTAAACACCTTGGGTTTGTGGGCAAGAGAGTTGTTAAAGTATGTTAATTAGGGAGCTAGAAAGCTGCCTTATGGCAGCTAACGTTGTTAGTTATCCCTGCTCCCCAATATCTGGTTTTGTAATAGTTCTAATCTGCTCTGCTACTATCTCATGCTGTGTCTCCTAATCCATAACTCTCTGTGTTAAAATGAAATTGAAATAGTATCAACATTCCAGGATTAAGTTATTGGTATTTTTTTAAAACAGCAGTTGATAGTAATAGAAGGGCATTATGCTGGGGATCTATTCAAGTCATAAACCACGGATTTCTTTCTAAACCTAACCTGGAATCCAAGTCAATTGAAGATGACCTCAGAGAATACCACATTCATGGATTTGGAGTGGGCTAGGTTAGAGGGCCCATAATGTACGCCAATTCCCAGTTTCTTCAAAGGATCTAGAGGCAGTGGTTCTCAACCTGTGGGTTGGGACCCTTGGGGGGGGGGGGGTTCAAAACGACCCTTTCACAGGGGTCGTCTAAGACCATCGGAAAACACATATTTTTGAAAAATACGGAAAACATAAAATAATTTATGGTTGGGGGTCACCACAACATGAGGAACTGTATTAAAGGGTCGGGGCATTAGGAAGGTTGAGACCCACTGATCTAGAGCAATTTAAGGGGTAATTCCTAGCGTCCAGGATTGTGCAATTATTCCAATCTAGTTATTTCCTGAGCTTCTAACTCAGTGTTTCTCAACCTTGGTGACGTCCTGTGGACTTCAATTCCCAGAATTCCCCAGCCAGCTGCTGGGGGATTCTGGGAGTTGAAGTCTACAGGACCTAAAGTCACCAAGGTTGAGAAACACTGTTCTAAACCTGATATGATATTGGTCATATTCAGCAGTGGGATTCCAAATCTTTTCCTACTGGTTCTATGAGAGCATGCTTTGCGTACACAGCCCTCAAAGACCGCCCTCAGTGTCAGTGCTGGTAAACTGAGCTGTTGTTTAGCTCAACTGAGATGCGGCAATCCACTCCACCACACAAATCAGCTCAGCTAAACAAAAAAAAAACAAGGGAATATAGGACAGGGAACAGAGGAAGTGAGAGGGCAGGGCCAACCAAAGGTGGTAATTGCCGGTTTTCCGAACTACATAAAATTTCCACTATCGGTTTGCCAGAACCTGTCCGAACCAGCTGAATACTACCTCTAGTAATATTGTGCACTCTGTGACCTGTGGGCTTCTAATTAATTCCTTTACCTGAATAGCACCTTTTCAAAATTTGTAATATTTCTTTGGAATGATGTTCTGTTCTCCTTTTACTTGGAAAAAAAGAAAGAAAAGGAGACATTTCAGTGTGGCCCCAAAATAAAATCTGTACAAATAGACATAAATATGCAGGGAGAGGGAGAGATAAGGTGGAATACATTTTTGTTTTCAGTTCACAGATTACCATGAACTACTATTCTAGAAATAATATATTGGGTTAATTGATGTGTGCACACACAGACATGCACAAATATAGACTTATTTATTCATTCATTTGTTCAAGTTAGCTAATGAGAATGATAGAATTGTATTTTATAGAGGATTGGATTGTTAACTTGTTAGGAGATACTTTATGAATAAAATTGTGTATAAAAGATTTATATGACCTGAAGAGAACCAGAGTATAAAAGTGTGTATGTAGATGTGCATGTTGGCATGGATAGTCAGAGGTCATATGTCATAACCCAACCTGACTTCTATGGCTTCTTGAATACCTCCAATATTATGCAATGAAATATGGATGTTTGGTCTATGGAGATTCTCAGTTATTCAGGTCATGGTTGTCCCTTTGTTTTTTTTCAAGAGGCAACTGGACTTGTTTTCTTGAAGACATTATGCTTCTCATCCAAGAATATTCTTCAGTTTCTTGAGTCAGAGCTGAAAAGCTTCTTGGATGACAAGTGAAACGTCTTCAAAGAAAAACAAGAAAGTCCAGTTGCCTCTTGAAAAAGCACTTTTGGGATATGGTTGTTTGGCAATTACTACTGTTTTGGGGGAAATAGTTGGGTTAAGCCTCTACTTCATATTAACCTCCCTTGGTCAATCAGATCATGGTTGCTTCACTTCACTTCCCATCCAAAAAGCTTCTTCAGAACCAAAACGTCTTCAAGGAAAAAACAAAGACCAGTTGCCTTTTGAAAAAGCATCTTTGGGACTCCTTCACAAGAAAGTCCAAAAATCCAAACTTGTATGTAAGAGAACCAAAAATGCCTTGAAGAAGGAATTCAATAGTCATTATGTAAACATCAGCCATAAAAAGGAGGAAGGAAAAAACAAAATAATGACCACGTCCCGATTTTTGTTTGTATATTTGAAAATAAAATTGGCCCAGGTTGACATCCCCGAAATCCCAATTTGTAAAGAGGAATTGAACAGGAGTCTCCTTATCATCCTTGGCTCAGTGGTTAAGATGCTAAGCTTGTTGGTTGGGAAGCCAGCAGTCCAGGTTTGAGACTCAAACTCCTCACGACAGAGTGAGCACCCATCCTCACCTCAGAACCTGCAAACCTAGCAGTTTGAAAGTATGCAAATGCAAGTAGGTTAATAGGTACTACTTTGGTGGGAAGATAACAACACTCTGTAATGTGATTCTGGCTACATGACTGAGGAATGTCTTCAGACAGCGCTGGCTCAATAGCCTTAAAATGGAGGTGAGCACCAGCCCCTATAGTTGGCAATGTCTAGCAAACCAAAATCTGCAGGGACTCCTTTACCTTTACTTTTACCTAATTCATAATTTCCTAGAAATCTGTCTTGATTATGGAGCAAAACTTTGTTGTTTTGCTGTTTCTTAACTGGAAGTCCCAAAAATTGGGTGAGAACTTTGAAATGCAAATGAAATTAAGCCCGATATATGGTACTTTTATCACCAAGATTGATTCAGCCTTCCATCCTTCTGAGGTGGGTAAAATGAGGATCCAGATTATTATGGGCAATATGCTGACTCTATAAACCACTTAGAAAGGGCTGTAAAGCACTATGAAGCGGTATATAAGTGCTATTGCTATCTATTTCAGGTTGACAAGCAGTATATTTGTAGTTTGCTCTGGCTACACTTCAGAAACCAGATGTTACATGGCCTTAAAAGTCTATGAAAGCAACAAGAAGTCCATGCAACACTTTCTCAGAGTGAACTGTATGGACCTCTTGTTCACGTAACTGCTATAAATTCTATAGAAGATAGTTTGCGGCAAATCTTGTAACTTTGCAAACTGGGTCCCTGATCATAACATCATAACAGTGTATCAGCTGATAGAACAGAAAGGGTAAGTTCAAAGAAGGGATTTCTATTCCATTTATTGTGTGCTGGGAGAGAGAGAAAATTTATTCATCTAGTTTTAAGAAAGAATTTTATTCTGAATATGTAGTGATGCAAGGAGTTATTCTTAAACATGCCCATTTATTCCTTTGCATTAGGAAAGGCCATAAATTTTGTAGATTTGACAGTTTGTAAAGGTAAATAAATTAGTTTTTCTTTATATTCTCCTTAAGGGTCAGCATTACGTTTTCTTTTATATTGCTTCTAGGGTAATTAATAAGCCTATAAGAAAATGGTAGAATTTTTAATGCTCAATCTTTCATATTCCCCATGTTTTTGTAATAAATATTTCAAAGTCAAAGTATTACATAATTAGTCTTTTGTAATGCCAATAACAAATGAGGATCAATTCACACCTTCAAACCTTGCTTTGCTTTAGTATTTATTTTACATATATACAGTTTTTCACCCAGAAGATGAAAAGATAGACAGCTTAAAAAACTTTTAAAAAACATTAAAAACATGTCAAACTCTGGTTTAAGCAAATCATAGCTTGGATATCATGGGGAATATTGTCAATTAAAAATCAGAACCTCAGGCTTCTAAGCTTCTAGCATACAAAAGAAAAGGAAAGAAGAGTGAAAATAATATTATGCAAAACAATTCTCTTTTGCCCCCCTACCTGTTCTCATTCAGTTTGCTGAGAGAGAATTAGCTTTTGAAATTCCTTTCAAAGGAGAAGAGAATGTTGATAACATTCTCAGGAGGGGAAAGTAGCAGTTTTATAACCATCAAGTGACAAAATGGCCAAGAGGTATTTGGGAATGTCCTGCCTTTTATTGTATTGTATTTTGACTTGTCTATCAAATTTCATATGAAAAAGCTTATTTTTTTTTTTAGTTTTTCAGTTGGGAATTATGAGTAATATCATTATCGAAATGAGCACCCTTGCGCATCTCCAATGATAAAAATCAGCTCAAAAATACCAGCTAGAGAATTTTGAAAGAAATTATAGGGTATCCAGAGAAGAAAAGAGATTAAAACAAAAACCAGTTTCACAGGGGAAGAAAACTTTTGGGAAATTACTAAGAGAAACCAGCAAAACATCAGATAGAAAATGGTGCAGGGCCATACTTATTTGCATAGTAGGAAATTACATTGTTTTGTAACTTCTGAACAAAGCCAACAAGATCTGTGGTTCTATGTGGTTCTCCTATGCTGGAAGCTGGAGGTTTATACTAAATGTTCCCCTGCATATAGAAAACTGAACTATTATGGAGAAGGTATAATTTTTATTTCACTTTCCTTTTCATGCCTGTATATACTCAGTGCCCTCAGCTCAGTCCCATCTCAATTCTCCATCTTAATAAACTTGGTTAGAAACTCATAACATGTTCAAATGTATCTCTTATTTTGGAGGGACTGGTTTATTCCATTAAATAGAATAACAACAAAAACAAAAGAAGGAATGGAAGAAAATTGTAAAAGAAAAAAAAGATCACACCAAACAATTGGGTGTGTATAAGGATTTCTCTGTTCTTTAGAATGGCATTTGAGGAAGTTGATGGATCAAGTCCCAAAGTTGACTGTCTATGGAGATTCTCAGCCATCCAGGTCATGGTTGTCCCAAAGATGCTTTTAAAGAGGAAATTAGACTTTCTAAGTTGTTTTTTTTTTAAAAACCCAATGAGAATGAGAAGCAAAATGTCTTCAAAGAAAAACCAGAAAGTCCAGTTACCCTTTGAAAAAGCACCTTTGGGATTCCAAAGTTGACTTTCAGGGAAGGAAGGAAGGAAGGAAGGGAGGGAGGGAGGGAGGGAGGGAGGGAGTTTCCATGTTGATGGGCATCATTACATCTTGTTGTAGTGAGTTCCATGGGAGGATCAAAGGAATTTTGACTAGTTAGTTCTTTGCTTAATAGAAGGTGATAATTGTACCCCCAAATGACTTGTCCCTGGAGCTTTCAGGGTTAAATCCGGAAGCCAGGTATAAAAGTTAGAATCTGATTGCATTCTGTATTATTTGAAGTTTGTGAGTGATCTTCAGTATACTGTAGTGTCGTATGTAATACATTGGAATAATCCCGGTAAGGAGATATTAAGTGTATGCACTTTTAAAGGGACAGAACAATGTGGTTTATTTCCCCAGACTTCATACAAATATGGTTCAGCATATGAAAGGATCAGCTGGATTGATATTTTTTCATTCAAGGCAATCAGCCTAGTAAATTAAAAATCTAATCCCAAGATTTACTCCAGTAGTTGGGATTTTCCCAGATGCTCCTGCTTGCTAAGCCATTGGCTTTTTTTAAGGGGAAAAAAAAGCCTTATATTGACTTAGGATGTGATAAGATAAAAATGAGGGATTCAAATTAGCAATATGCTTCCTAACATCTCAGAGGTTTAAAACGATAATCCCTTTAATAAAATACCGTACCTAGTTTGGTATTAAGTTACAACCAACTTTAACTTAACATGGAGCCAAGCTCGAGCTATGAGAAACGAATCGGCCAAACAAAGCTACCTGCTCTATTTTCTTGTCTTCTGTGCCTGTTAACTCTCTTTTTTGAGATCTTGGGTGATCCATCAAGACCATAATTCCTTTGTGGAGGTCAGGTGTCAACTTAATCCCGGTGGAGACACCCTTTTGTGGAGGTGGTCCATTGACTTTGAGAATAGTGCTACTTCCTCCAAAGGCAATGAAGGGTGATCTCCAGACCATTTTGGAGAAGGACATTAGCATAACTCTGGTTCCAACAGCCAGGTTTCACTTTCTCTTGAATAATTATAGAAGGAAATTACAGTTTGGCTACAACCTGGTGATCTGACTAATAAGAGTGTGTGATTTAAGCATATAAATGTATAGATTTCCATTTCCTAGCTGAGCAAGCCAGCATTGTCTGAACATGCTTCCATGTGGCCAGTATCACATTATGCCATAGGTGCACAGAATGCTGTTACCTTCCCACCGAAGTGGTATCTATTTATCTACTTATATTTGCATCAGTGGTGGGATTCAAATTTTTTTACTACAGGTTCTGTAGGCATGGCTTGGTGGATGTGGCCTGGTGGGCGTGGCAGGGGAAGGATACTGTAAAATCTCCATTCCCTCCCCACTCCAGGGGAAGGATACTGCAAAATCCCCATTTCCTCCTGATCAGCTGGGATTCAGTAGGCAGAGAATAGATGGGGGCGGGGCCAGTCAGTGGTTCCCCAAACTACTCAAAATTTCTGCTACCGGTTCTCCAGAACTGATAAGAACCTGCTGAATACCACCTCTGGTTTACATGGTTTTGAATTGTTGGGTTGTCAGGAGCTGAAGCAAGAACAGGAGCTCACCCATCACGGGATGTTTGGTCTCGAACTGCTAAGCTTCTTGTTGACGAGTCCATTTTAACAGCTCCACCACTGTTACCTGTCCTTTCATCTAACTATGCTCAACAATGACATCAAAATAGACTGTAGATCAGAAAAATGCAACCTCTCCATTCTCTAAGATTGCCTGGTTTTGCTTGCTCAGTCTTTTCCAACATCAATTTAAGAATGAAACTCCAGAATACTAAGTAAATATTTCAATCACTGTCACACAATTATATTTGTTGCCCATTGCTTCTGAATCATTTGCAGAATTTAGTTTCTTTTTATTTCTTGTTTTTTAAAAAAAATCAAAATTCATTTATGTAGTGAAAAAAAAGTGTCTATGTTTTCAAGAATTATGTATATAATATATTGTATCATTTTAAAGATTTTTTTGTTTTCCTCCTAATAACATTTGCTGTTTATTTAAGAATAATTGCAAATGAATCAGATACGTTGTATTTCCTTTGTGTCTGGGTTGTGTTTTTTTTTTTTAATTTTTAGTTTGGGAAGTTGACGAACTAGAATTTTATTGAAGATATAACACTTTAATATGTGCAGGGACACATTTCCCCCCCTTGTTTTTTTATATTTATTTTGTGTTTGTGTGTATGGGCATATATGTTTCATTTTCTTGTTGGTAAACCTTGGGAAAAATATATATCTTTCTCCTTTAAAGTTCTAATTCAAAGCATGAATGTGTGAGTTCTAGAGGGACTTTGGGACTGCGGTAAAAATTCGTTGTCATAGTAACAGAAAGGGAACTAGGCCTAGTTCACCTGGGACTTTAACTTACTGCAAAAGCTTTTTTTTTTTTAGACAAGCACTCAGCAAGGGAAATAAATAAATAAATTGTTCATTGAGTTCCCAGTTGACTTTCAATACCCACCCCTCCTTCCAACTATTCCCCTCTTCTATAAATGCATTTTATTTTGTCCTGCAGCCTTCATAAATTTTCTGTGTCCCAGTTAAATCTGTGGGCTTTCCCCTCCCCCCACCTCCTTGCAATTTAAATGCACCACTAAAATGCCGGAATAAACTCTTCTTCTCACATTCTTTCCCCTCCTCCCTTCCCTTTCTCTCCCCCCTCTTCCCTCTCACCACCCTCCTCTTCCTTCTCGGAAATTTTTTTCCCCTCCAAGTACAATAGGGGAAAGACAGTCCTAAACAAACAGAGAGAAGAACCTATTCTC
Source organism: Thamnophis elegans (assembly GCF_009769535.1). NCBI lineage: Eukaryota > Metazoa > Chordata > Lepidosauria > Squamata > Natricidae > Thamnophis > Thamnophis elegans. The sequence continues at coordinate 29,732,807 of NC_045553.1, read as the reverse complement.
TGCAGCATTTCGAATTATGAATATATATATTAACGGAATCCATTCGATTGGCTTTTGCAGTTCTAATTTTGGCAAAGTTCAGATAAAAAGGAGATGCTCATTTGAGACCTTTTCTGTGTAATTTGCTTGGAGGCAATACAAATTTGGTTTGCCATTGTGCTTTTCCAAGATGCTTTTTGCCTTCCTAATCTAGCCTAAAGCCTTAAATATCCCAGCCCAGCCTAAAGCCTTAGTGTTGCATGATAGATTCTCTTCCTAGTACCACTTACTAAGCTTGACCCTGCTTAGCTCCTGAGCCCAGAGCGCCTCATCCAGACCCCCTGAGGCCATGTTCAGCTTCACAGTTTCCCCATGCATAGCTAATACAGTGCAGGATTGTAGGTTACAAAACAAAATGCTATTCACACTTTAACCTCCCTGCTCCTCTTATTATGTGAATAGTTTTCTGCTGTTTCAGTTGGAGATATTATAGACCCACACCCCCAAATTAGGGAATAACGTTCACAGTTTATAATGACTGGAAAAATATCCATTTTTCTTGAAACATATTTTTACTGTGGATATAGTTGTGCAGATACCAGTTGAAAAATTAACAGTCAAATCCTAAAAAAAATTCTCTTGTCTGCCCCACCAATCCATACTAACCTTCAACTTTTGGATCGTAGTTATATTTAATACAAAAATGATGTTCCAGAATACAGAACAAAGCATCTCCTTGGCTTTTGTTTAACATCTAAAGGTTTCCTTCAAGGTGATTTGAGTCTTGATCACCACATGCCATGTCCATGGCAGCAATAGGAAAATAGTTTGCCATTATCTTCAATGTTTATTTTTATTTCCCAATCTAGCGTCCTTGGAATTAACAAGTTTCTCTTTTTTAAGTTCTAGGGGAATAACCAAATTTAGCTAAATGTAGCTACATATTTAAGCTAGCTCTTGCTTTGTTTTCCTTTAATTTTTTAATAGAACGGCTTACAGAACAAAATTACAATCAGTCATGTCCAACATATTTATTTCATATTTGTTTGTTTAATGTTTATTCATCAAACAAAAATTACAAATATAAACAAGCAAAATGAAAAAAAGTGAAATATCACCCCAACAAACCATAAACTGAGATTTGAAAGAGACACCTATAACAACAGAAAAAGAAAGGGAGAGAATGAGAAGAAGAGGAGGGAAAGAAGAAAGTAGTACGAAAAGGAGGATGGGAGAGAAAGAGAAAGAGAGGGTAGGAAGGGGAAGAAGAAGAGTAGGAGTAGGGGGGAGTAATGGAAGAAGGAAGGGGAAGGAGAGGAGGAAGGAAGAAAGTAGAGAAGGGAGGGAGGGAGAAAAGAAAGGGAAAATTAGGTAGTGTTACAACAGGTGGAAGGGATGGTAAATAAAGCAATCCAAATTGTATATTATAACCTATTAAATGGAATAGCAAATTTATAAGAATGACAAATGTAAAGAAGAATAACAATTATGTGAATGTGCGACGCTCTGCAGAGAAGCTGGAGTATCGCAGAGGTGCTAAGATGCATGCACACACTACAAGCTTGTGTGCACACGCTGCATGCGGCCATGAGGACACCGCTGGCCCTGTTCCAACCGTACCGGTTGGAAGGGGATTTGAAGCCCACCACAGATCTGGAGACTCCTGGGAAAATAAAATACCAGTGACAGGATAACTCCATGTATCCATTCTGTACAAAAAGAGGAAAATTGAAAGAGGAAATACATATATACTAATAACTTAACTGCGCTCTGACTGATAATGGAATCTTTCCTGAAAACTTTATTTGCAGTGATGTTGAATGCCGTCAAAATATAATTGTCAGACCTGCCCCCATCTTTTCTTTTGGGTCTTTTGGATGGTATTTGGAATGCTGACAATAATATAGTGAGTTATTGGGAAGTAGCTGTCTGTTCTGTTGATAGGAAGTCTTCCAGTATTGTCCATTTTCATATCGCTAGAGTTATTTTGCTCTGTGTTTAAAGGACTCAGTAAGTAGTTCTGCATCTGGCCTTTTGAAAGCACAAGTCTCAAGGACTTGTCTTCATCTGTTTTTTTTTAAAAGAATATTTACTACTGATTCCAGAGTAATAAAGTGAGCTTTTCTCTTGTAAAGCACGAGTAAATGAAAATACATAGAACTAATATGTTTATTTTATATGTCTTTTATTTATAGCAACAGTGGACAATGTTGTTTTCTGTGGGACTGTAAAACAGAGGAAGAGAGGCAGAGATGTCTATTTCTAACTTTCCCATTTTTCCTTCTTTTCTGCTCTCGCTACCTTCTTTTTCAAGCAATAGACAGAGAACTCTTACCAGAGCTCTCAAACTCTTACCAAAAAGCTTGGAATTTGTTCAAGAACTAAATTGGCCGAGGGCCTCAGCTAACTCACCTAACCTTGATTTACAGTACCTTCTTGCTACTCAGAACAAATATTCTCTAGGCAATTGGCCATAAAATATAAGTACCATGAGAAAAAGTAAAACACCTATAATAAAATTTAAATTAAGTTCAAATAAACGGACTAGAACCAAAGGTTAAAAATATAGGGGGGGTGGAGGCAGTTGCAATAATAGTTGTGTAAGAACTAAAGAAGTCATAAAAGATTTTAAGACTGATTAGCTTGGGCATGTGAAAAAGACCTTCAGCTAACTGCCAAAGGTTTGATGCTTTATATGATGAAAAGAAATATATTGTATGACCACATTCCTCTTCATATTTAGTAGTATATTTTTATTTTATTCTTCAATTTAAACCTTAAGCTTCAGTGACTCCAATAATGTATCCACTACTACTACTACTACTACTACTACTACTACTACTACTACTACTACTACTATATACTACTATTACTACTACTATTCCTTCTCCTTCTTTTCCTCCCCTCCTCCTTCCCCCTCCTCCCTCCTCCCCCCTTCTTCCTCCTTCTGCATTTCTTGGAGATTTCTTATCCAAGAACTAACCAAGTCTAAACCATCAGGTTTTTTTTTAGCCTAGACAAATTTGGCCAGGTGCCACCATCTCTTGAGACTGTTTCCACTCATATTTATCTTACCACAATTCCACTTATTAGGCCAAAAAATAATACCTGACCTAATAGAAGCTTATCACTTTCCTGATGGGAATTCTAATCTAGGATTCATCTATCTTAATCCAACATATTAAACAATTCAAATTATCTCTTAAGCAGAACCACACCTAATTCCCACATCACAAATTTGCATTCCCCATGCATGAATATTTAACCAACACAATAAAGTTGCATGCATACAGAGAGTATTGTGGTATTTGAAGACCTGGACTTGACCCAAAGGTGCTTTTCCAAAAGGCAACTGGACTTTCTTGTGTTTTTTTCTCATCCAAGAAGCTTCTTCAGTTGCCTCTTGAAATCAGAAACTAGGTTGCTATTACCAGATGCATTGTATGAAGCATGCTGATGCCCCTTGCACTCTTAATTGTGTCTTCAAAGGGAGCATGTACAGGTGGAGAAATTTCAAGCAATGCTTGTTGGGAAATGAAAAAGTTGTTTCAGAAAAATCTATGGAGATTCTCAGTCATCCAGGTCCCATGGTTGTCCCAAAGGTGCTTTTTCAAGAAGCAACTGGACTTTCATCTTATACTTTCTAGCAGTTTCAAGAAGGATTCACACCCAATTGCACTCATCAGCTGACCTTGAGGACAGAGATAAACCTCCAAGTGGCCTCAATGACCCTCTAAAAGAATGCAAATGACCAGCTGTTTGCAAGGAATATAAATCCTTCCATTCCTCACCATCCAGTCAGAGCTGAAGAAGCTTCTTGGATGAGAAGTGAAACGTCTTGAAAGAAAATCAAGAAAGTCCAGTTGCCTCTTGAAAAAGCATCTTTGGAACAATCATAACCTGGATGATTGACACTCTCCATAGACATTTAGGGCTGGGCTTGAGAAAACCAGGTACCAATTTCCAACAATTGTAGAACCAAGAAGATAAAATTAGAAGGGGAGTATTATAAATGTTGCCTTACAGCACAAAATAAGACAACCCTCTAGAATATATGTGGGCGAAAGGCTCTGTGAGCAACTGATGTATGAATTTCTATCATTTAAATTCCCAGAAGTCTTGTAAAATGGCTTAAAGTGAAATGCAGATATTTGCCCAAGGCTACGTAATGAACACAATATGCTCGGAAGAAGTTTAACCCTTTGTCCCTCACAGGGACACGCAACATCCCATCCATAGTAGCTTTGGATGTCATTGCTTTTTCTTCATTTTATCTTTCCTTCACATTATACATGCTTCTTTGCTAAATTTTATGAAGCTCACCAAAGAAAGAAAAGCATATTTTCCAGAATGTGCATGGGCTGGAAGTAAGAGAAGGTGTGGGGAATGTGTACAAATTAGGAGAAAATGTTGTCGAGCATTTTTGAACATTAGGGAAAGTATAAAAATGAGGATACACAAGAAGGAGAGAAAGGAAATAAGAACCTGTTCTACACAATGTTGGGTTGTTATATTTGAAAAAACAAAAGAAGCAAAGAGGAAAAGTGTACATTTGGAGAAACGGTGTCAAAAATACGGGCAGTTTTTGTTTGGACTTTGAGAAATATATGCACAGATGTGAAAACCTTACAGAATGGAAATAATTGTTTTGAACAAAACATGAAAGTGAACAGAACCAAATTCAATTCTATGGCCAGTTCCAGATCTTAACTTGAGGGAACTAAACTTTGTAAATAGATTTTTCACATTCTTCTCAACCCACAAAGAACTCTACAACTCAGCTGCCCCCTTGAAAACGTCTCTATCGTTAAGATAAACATGTTAAAGGAGCCTGATGGAGATCTAGCTTTGGTGTGGACGTTCTGTCAGACCTGGAAGCCATCTTTGACATTAGGCTTTCAGGCCTGCCACATTTTCTACTGTGGGAAAATGGGAGGGGGGATTATATGGAGTATGGGTGATATATAGTCAAAATAACATTCTTTTCTCAGAGAGTCAAGGACACCTTGCTCTGCAGCTATGATGGTGTGACTGAGAAGCAACTCCAGTTTTGGATGGTGTATGATTGGGCTATGTGACGTACATATGGGTGCTGGGCAGGGACTTGATCTTTCTTTTGGGTGGGGAAAACCTGGAAGTTTTCAGATTTGGGTTTTCCCAGATGTGCCAATATGACATCGCTAATAAAATTGAACCTTGAGCGAACTCAAGCCTTGGAGTCTTCTTTGGTTTGGGGGTGTTACTTGGAACCTTGACACCTTCACTGGGAAAGTCAGTTTTGCTACAAAGTAATGTCTGAATGTCCTTTACACTCGGGGAAAAAGGGAATGAGACATCTGCTGAGCATCTGACTGCGTATTTGCATCTATAAATTCATTCTCCTTTCGTTCCTTCTCTCTTTCCTTATATGACTTCAGGGTGACAAAGCTTGGAAGAATCTCTGGTGCCTGATCATTTCAGATCTTGCTTTATGGATGCAGCCAGAAATGTCATTTTAATCTGTTTTAATTGACAGTTTCCTTTTTGACAGTCGGTTGATATCCCCCTGATGGTTCCAGCCACAGGGCACAAACGCATTGGCACAAAGCAACTAAATGATATCAGACTTTAATTTCTTTAAAAAAAACGGAAGATGTCAAGCCCCTTCTCTTTTCTCCCCTTGCAGATTCTTCTTAAAATTCTTCCTCAAGTGCAACCAGAACTGTTTGAAGACCGCCGGAAACCCCCGAGATATGCGACGATTCCAGGTAAGCGATGTGGGAATCGGCTGTTAAGTAAGTTGTCTGCTTTTGTTTCCTCCCCCTCTCTGTTGCTCATCACTGACACTGCAGGTAATAAACAAGATGACAGTAAATGATAAGCCCCATCAGATTGTGGAAGGTTTTTGTTCTCTGTGTTTATCATGTTCAATCCTTGCTTCCTCCCATTTTTGGGGGAGAGGAAAATCCCCAAAAGACATCCCACCAACTGGAGATGTGTATTTGATTTGACACTCCAAAGTAAGAAGCCCGCATATAACAGGGTCTGCATACGGGAACCTCACTCAGATCTTTCCACATTTTTCAAAATATCCTTCTTAATGTGCCAAGAAGTTGTATACTTCCACAACATTCACTTTAGGTTTGTTCTCAGCTGTAGCTATTTCAGCTCTGGTCACTTTAAGGACTCTCCCTAGTGAAAGCGAGTAGGCCCATGGGAGGGTGCCCCAGCTGCTTTTGAGGAATAGCTGCCACTAGTTTCATCATAGCTGATGCTGATGAATTGAAAATACTAGCTAATAAAAACACAGGAGGAAGTGAAGGGCTCTGGTTGCAAACCCTGTGAAGGGAGGAAAGGTGGATGGGGAAGAGGGTTGAGGGGATGTAGGCACTAAATCTTATTTATTTTTCTCTCTCTTTGACACCCCTTAATCGCTTAAGCCTGGTGGCACAAATGCAAGACTCTTGCAGTGATTCCCTCCACCCTTCTAACTATAAACTGCTCTGAACTCTTTTTGCCGAGTCTGGTTATTGTTGCTTCATGCAGGTATTCCCCAATTTACAGGCTGTAATTCAACTTGGAATTATGACAATTCTCCACAGCCAACTTTCCATGGCCAACTTGTTGCAGCCAACTCCCATGTGGGACTAGTCGCCACAGCCAACTCGCCACAGGACAATTCGCAACAGGACAAGAGTTACACTAACAGCAAAGAAATGGCAGAATAAATTCATTGAAAAAAGGATGCAAAAGGAGGGACAGAAGGAAATGTGAATGGCAAAAATTAAAATATTTTAAAATTTATTTTAAATAATGAAACAGAATTGTTAAACGGTCTCACAGTGAGTTGTCCCACGATGAGTTGGCTCTGAAGAGTTGTTCCATTCCACGAATTATAGTCATAACTTGTGGAAGAGGTTAAGCAGTTAAGCATGTTAACATATGACTGCTCCCAATTCCACAACTTTTTTTCCAGCAGTTGTTAAGTGAACATAGTGGTTATTAAGCAAGTCTGTTTGCCCAATGCCTTTTTTGGGGGGGTGGGTGGGAAACTGGAAGTAAATATTAAAAACCAGGAACATATGCCAAAAATTGCACAGACATCTGCAATGCTTATATAGGACAGTGATATGAAAATTTCTGTTAGGCTTCTATAAGTTGGTTGTGCTACACTTACCTCAGTGAAGCACCAGGAAGTGCTTCACTTGCACACAAACACAGATAAACACACAAATACTCTTCCAACACTACAAGTTGAAAGGGGTTTTTATGGCCAAGGAGAACCCAACTGTCATCCAAGTGAAATATCAGTGTAATGATTTGTGAAGCCCTATTTTTTAAAGGCACATGGTGGCTCAGTGGCTAAGTCACTGATCTTGTCAATTGGAAAGGTCAGCAGTTCGGTGGTTCAAATCCCTAGCATCATGTAACAGAGTGAGCTCCGGTTTCTTGTTCCAGCTTCTACCAACCTAGCAGTTTGAAAGCATGTAAAATGCAAGTAGAAAAATAGGAACCACCTTTGGTGGGAAGGTAACAGCGTTCTGTGTGCCTTCGGCATTTAGTCACGCCGGCCACATGACCACGGAGACGTCTTCGGACAGCGCTGGCTCTTTGACTTTGAAATAGAGATGAGCACTGCCCCCTAGAGTCAGGAATGACTAGCACATATGTGCAAGGGAAACCTTTACCTTTGACTTAATTTTTAAACCTGTATCTCTGCAGAAAAGCTAGATTTGAATAATTTAGGCAGTTTGTCGTCTTTCCTGAAGTTTCCTTTTGTCGTTGGGGAAAGCAGAAGGGGCTATGCTAGTAGGGCTGTCCAGTACTCTGGATTCAGTTTCTAAAAGAGCTTTGGCACTATGAAGCTATGGCCAGAGCATTTTCTGCAATGCCATAAAGAGCCATGTCTTTTCCTGGCACGACATGGCATTTGAAGATAATGGCCATAAGTTCCTGGCCAAAGGAATGAGTGTTATAGTCATGGATTTCAAAAGCCATTTGGGGCAATTGAACCCAAAGCATGAAAGAGTGTCACCTACATGCAAAGCAGAAAGCAAAATCTTCCTTGCAAGGACTTTTATTTAACAGAATACTAGAATAACAGAGTTGGGAGAGACCTTGAAGGACTTCTGGTCCAACCACCTGCTCAAGCAGGAGACTCTATGCCAGTGGTGAAATTCATTTTTTTTTACTACCGGTTCTGTGGATGTGGCTTGGTGGGCATGGCTTGGTGGGTGTGGTGTGGCTTGATGGGCGTGGCTTGGTGGGTGTGGCAGGGGAAGGATACTGCAAAATCCCCATTCCCTCCCCACTCTGGGGCCAGCCAGAGGTGGCATTTGCCAGTTCTCTGAACTACTAAAAATTTCTGCTAACAGTTCTCCAGAACCTGTCAGAACCTGGTGGATTTCACCCCTGCTCTATACCATTTCAGACAAGTGACTGTCCAATCTCTTCTTAAAAACTTCCAGTGTTGAAGCAGCCACAACTTCTGGAGGCAACTCGTTCCACTGATTAACTGTTCTTACTTTTAAGAAATGCTTCTCTCCTTGAGTGCTTTCCATCCATTGCTTCTTTTCCTGCCTTCAGGGGTTTTTGAGAATAGGTTGACCATGTCTTTCTTGTCCTAGTTGCTCAAATATTGGAATCCTGCTATCATGTCACCCAGTCCTTCTTTTAATTAAACTAGACATTTCCTTTAAGAACTTCTATATCCCCTAATTCAGCTACCATCTCCATGGATGCTGTGATTTTGAGTACATAACAGTTTGCACTTTGTTCTTCGGTATAAAGTGAACAAATGTTAAACAGCTTTTAATCTGAAGATCTGAAAGGTACCAGTCAGCCTTTCACACAGGGTCAAGTGTGTTTATAACATGAATACCCTCCCAAAGGATTGTTATGCCTTTTGCACTCTAAAACACCCACCTTCTGTTACCTTTCATCCCAGGACTAGCCCTCAGCATCAACAAAAACAAATAAGTTGTTTAATGGTTTTGCTTCAGGTTACCGAGGACACTTGTCAGTCCAAGAAATGAAATAACCCAGAACTGATAAAAATACAGATTGCATCAGAGCAGAAGAGAGGGATAAATGGAGTTATAGCTTAGAGTCTTGATTGAACGAAGCTGCTTTGATAACATTGTAAAACAAAATGATTGGGTGGAGTGAATCGCGGCGCTAGTTCATTTTCAATGCTTTGCACTGTATATTTCCATGCACAAAGACATGCACACACTACATACAGTGGTGGGATTCAAATTATTTAACAACCGGTTCTCTGCCCTAATGATTTCTTCCAACAACCAGTTCACCAAACTACACAGAAAGTTAACAACCGGTTCTCCTGGAGTGGTGCAAACTGGCTGTATCCCACCACTGACTATATATGTTTATGTTAAAATGATCTAGCTTTTGGATCTTAAGTGTTTGGGTGTGTATATGTCAGCTTGCCAATAATGTGCAGTTTCCTCCTGAGAATGGATCACAAATCCCAATTTCATGCATCCCAAAGAATTAATCTTGTTTTTTTTAAAAAAGACTTCATTTGAGTTTGATAGCAGCAGAATAACTCACCCAAAGTACCAGTGAGTGACAAGACTTTCAGAAATTCTGAACATATAATCTAGCAATAGCAATAGCAATAGCAGACTTATATACCGCTTCATAGGGCTTTCAGCCCTCTCTAAGCGGTTTATAGAGTCAGCATGTTGCCCCCAACAACAATCCGGGTCCTCATTTTACCCACCTCGGAAGGATGGAAGGCTGAGTCAACCCTGAACCGGTGAGATTTGAACAGCCGAACTGCAGAACTGCAGTCAGCTGAAGTAGCCTGCAGTGCTGCATTTAACCACTGCGCCACCTTGGCTCTTATCTGACTGCAGGTGCTTTTTTGTACATGGACTACAGGAATAATTTGCCCATCAGTGCACACTGAAGTACATACAGACAATCCTCGACATATGACCACAATTTGGACCAGAATGCCCATTGCTTAGCAGAATGATTGTTAAGTCATTTGCACCTGATTTTACAGCCTTTTTTTTGCCGCAGCTATTAAGTGAATCACTGCAGTTGTTAAGCAAATCCAGCTTTAGCTTTGCTTCTCAGAAACCAGCTTGGTAAGTCACAAATAGCTACCATACAACTATCATAAATACATCCTGGTTACTAAGTATTCACATTTTTATCACATGCTGGTGGGGATGCTGCGATGGTCATAAGTGTGAGGAAAGGTCATAAGTCACTTTTTTCATTGCTGTTACAACTTCAAATGGTCACTAAACAAATGGTTGTAAGTCAAGGATTAATCTGTATATGGTTTGGGAGATAACATCTTGCCACTATCTTAAAACATGTGTCCCTTCTCTCCTTCCTGATTGCAATTTGGAAGGAGAACAAGTCATGCAAATTATTTCATTAATCTAGTTAGATGCAATGTATTCTAATGGCACTTTTAGCCAGGTTGAATAACCTACCAGTAGAACGACAAGAGACAAATCATGAGCTTGAAAACTTCCTTGTTTTTATAAAAATAAATATTTTTTTCTAATGTATTTAGCTTCTGTGCAGACACATTTCAGAACAAAGGGGAAAGTAATCATCATCCTGGACAGATTTGATACGGATGAAATAATTTGGAATTCTGGAATAAATGCTGCAATTTGTTTGGATTGTTTGCAGAAGCTGATGATTTATAGGCATTGATGCATGTGACATTTTCTCTTTTTTTGTGCATATTAGCTGATGGATTTAACCCTGAATTATTTAAAACACCGTCTTTTCACGATAGCTAAGTATATCAGTGGTGGAATGCGTGCTGTCATGTTTACTGGGACCCAATAGGTTGAAAGACTTTGACAGGGCCACAAGTCAGGCCAAGGCCACAAAATTAGGACTTATAAATTGAGCCAAATGAAGGGATGGGATTGCGAACTAAGGCATAACGCAAGCCCAAAGAATAACTAAAGATTGAAAAATAGACCATTGCAAAGGAAGGCCTTCTTATTCCAGCAAGCTTCAATCAGTACAGGAAGTACATAACTCCCTGATGCCAAGTTCATATTTCTTGTGTTAAAACATATCCTGGACAGGCAGAGTCAGTGTGTAGCTTGAGGCCACATCTTGAGAAACAGTTCTCTGAAATTCAATCAATCAGAATAGAGCTGGAAAGGACCATGAAGATCTTCTAGTCCAACCCCCAGCTCAAGCAGGAGACCCAATACCAGTGATGGTGAACCTAAGGCAGGTGTGCCAGAAGTGCACGCATAGCCATTTCTCTGGGCACGCAAGCCATTGCCCATTGCTCTCCTGGGTACCAGCGCGCTGGCCAGCTGGTCTTCACACATGAGGGAACAACAGAAATTGGAAGACCAGCTGGCTGGTGTGCACGCATGTGCTGGAAACTGGAAGAGCAGCTGCCCAGAGCACGCATGCACAATGGGTGGCTGCTCTTCCGGTTTCTGGCATACGCATGCACAAGCTCCCATTTTGGCACTCCGTTCTGAAAAGGTTTGCCAATGCTGCCCTCTATCATTTCAGATAAGTGGCTGCCAGTCTCTTCTTAAAAACCTCCAGTTATGAAGCACCTGCGGTTTCTGAAGGCAAGCCCTTCCACTGGTTAATTCTTCTCACTGTTAGGAAGTTTCTCCTTAATTCTAGGTGGCTTCTCTCTTTGATTGGTTTCCATACATTTTTTCTTGCCCTATCTCAGTGGTTCACCATATCAGATAGCTGTTCATAAAATAAATTTATGAACAGCTACCTTCTCATACTGCATGAGGGATATGCCTTGAAATATTGTAGGGCCAACGAAGTTCCACCATTCTTCTCTTTAACCTACACTGTCTAAGGCTGCTGGGATAATCCTTGATTTATGGCCCTGATTAGGATCAGAATTCCTATCACTGTGGTTATTAAGCAAATCATCATATGAGTGAAGCCAATTTTACAACCATTTTTGTCAAGCGGTTAAGCAAATCACATGGTGGTTAAGAGTATCTGACTTCCTCAGTGTTGGAAGGTAGCTGGGAAGGTCACAAATCATGATCACTGACAGCAAGATGCTACAATGGTCATAAATGTGAGCCAGTTGCCAAGAACCTGATTATGTGACCGCTGGGGTGGTGCAATGATTGTAGCTTCAAGGATCGGTTGTAAGTCATTTTTTCCAAGGCCATTGTAACTTTGAACCATTGTTAAATGAATGGGTCAAAAGTCAAGAACTACTTGTGTTCAACAATATCTAAAGAGTCCCAAAGATGCTTTTTTTCAAGAGGCAAGTGGGCTTTCTGTTTTTTCTTTGAAGACGTTTCACTTCTCATCCAAGAAGCTTCTTCAGCTCTGCTCTTCTGCTCTGCTGAAGAAACTTCTTGGATGAGAAGCAAAATGTCTTCAAATAAAAACCAGAAAGTCCAGTTGCCTTTTGGGATATGGATGTTTGGCAATTACTACTATTTTGGGAGAAATAGTTGTATTAAGCCTCTGCTTCATGTTAACCTCCCTTACAAGTTGTCTATGGAGACTTTTGACCATCCAGGTCATGGCTGTCCCAAAGGTCCTTTTTCAAAAGGCAACTGGTCTTTGTTTTTCCTTGAAGACATTTTGCTTCCCATCCAAGAAGCTTCTTCAGCTATAACTGGATGAGAAGCATAATGTCTTCAAAGAAAAATAAGTCCAGTTGCCTCTTGAAAAAAACACCTTTGGGACAACCATGACCTGGATGATTGAGACTCTCCATAGACAATATCTGAAGATTTTCACATTTCACACTCCCTTATTTAGAGGCTATTTATTCCAAAGATGTTCCCACTTTCTTGCATTGGGATATTTGCATTGATTTCTTAGTTCCCCCTCCATATACTTACTCCATCCCCAACTGCTTTGCTTTGCTTTGGCCAAGGATCTACCTCCTCTCCTTTCAGTCCTTGAGCCCATCTGCTTTGCATACATCTCAGCAGTCATATAGGAAATTGCTGAAAGTGAAATCAATTTGTAAACAAATTTTAGAAAAGTCAAAAATGCTCAGCCTTTGACCCAGAACTTAATAGGAGCCAGAACATGGAATAGCCTTTATTGCTAAATGAAGTAAGAAGGGAAAAAATACTCTTTTTAACAAATTTTAAATATTTATATTGGGATGAGCAAACCACAGCCTATGAGCTTTATACAATTTCCAGCATTCTGAGTTTACCCAAATTTGTGACAAAATGATTGCATTCCTAAGGCATGAGTTCTATTTATTTTTCAGAGATTTTGGTTTTTAAGGATAAAAAATAGAAAAACAATCATCTGGAGATCTTTTACTTTCCAGATATTTCCTTGTCTCTTCTAAGAATAGCACAGCATCACTCATCACTCATGAGATTCTTCAAGAGGTCAAGAGACTATGTTATACTCTTAACCTCTTAAACATGGTCCATCTTCCCCCACCCCCCAAAAAACCCTGCAATATAATGAACATCGAACTTTTGCCATGTCATTGCATTCCCCAAGTCCTAGGACATAATTTAATTGGATCTGGACCAAATGAATTTTTGACAAAGCTGAGTTGGACCCAAGTCCTAGTATGTCATATCAATCATACTAGGACTTGGCTATATCATTTTAGGTCAGAGTGTTTGCCACGGCTCTTTGAAGCATTCTCTGAAAGGGCAATTTGTGTCCATGAAAAAGAATGACATATATGAAGAAGCACAGCTTTCCACCTTTCACAGCACATATCACGGCTGTGAATAAATAGCCCACAATGTATTCCCAGGTATCATAAATATGTAAACCTGAATATTCTTAACAGTTGGAGGGATGAGAAGACCTAGATGAGACAACTGTGTCACAGATGCAGTATATTTCTTGCTATCCTAGCACTTGGAAATTCATATTTAACTTTATAGTATAAGGATCTCTTGGAAGGAAAAAAGTCGAGAGGGGATTGTAGTACATAGAAAACAAAGAGGAACTCCCAACTCCCAAAAAGTTTGATATCCCTGCTTCAACTGCCTACTCAATATAGAATAATGAAATATTTGAGTGAAAGAAGCTAGTATCTATGAGAATGCTCAGAACTGCAACAGCAATGATGGATTGAACTGTGTTCCTAGTTTTAGCTCTTACATACAGGGATTAATCCATAACATTGGCTGAGATCCTACATGCATAAGGCTTACATGTCATGAGTTCATAATTCAGAATGTATTACAAAGACAGCTATTTTGTAGACATGTCTTCCAGGATGTGCAGATTTGTTTCAACAAGGACTAAAATACTAATTTGCAGTTGAAAACATGAAAAGAAAAACTCAAAATTCAAAATATTCTTAAGGATATCTGGATTCTGTGATATGGGATGAAGTAAAGTGCCATCAGAATTTGAAATGAACCTAATGTCCATCAGGTTCTATCAAAGTCCATCTTGATCATGGGCTTTCCAAAATCTAACAGCACCTCATTTTTTTTTACATGAACCAATAATTTCCTTTTATCATATTTGTTACTGAATGTTGTCCACAATTAATAAATTACTACTTTCAGATTTGGGAGGAACTGGAATTACATCTAGTCAGGCCTTTGAATTCCATTCTCTTTTGACCATGATTTAACCTCACCCATAGTATATCCTCCAAATGAATAGTGTTAAAGATGAGCTAATCCTTATTAACTAATCTGTGCACACTCATAAAGGCGATTTATCCTTTATTTTTATCTCTTTCACCTAACAGCAGAATCCTTACTAATATATCTGGGAAACTTGCCGGGGAAAAAAGGGAGAGGGGGAGCAGAAAGGAAGACTGCTATGGGTCATTTTTCTCCTACTTACATTGAATATATATCACTTAGAGCTCAAGTAGAAAATCACATTAGTGTAACTGTACAGCTATAAAGAAGAATGTACATTGGGCATTTTATATTGCTTCCAGATGTTGGATGATTTTACCCCCTCCTTTGGAAGTAGAGTTGTATGCAAACTTTCTCATTCAGAATGAGGAGAATAAGTTGACCAGCTTTTCCCAGATGAAAAAGGAATTGTTTTTCTCTCTTCTGGTGTCCACTATAGTACAGTGAGGGGGCGCGTGCCGGAAGTGGCACAGAGAACCATCTCTCCAGGAATGCGAGCCATCGTCCATTGCTCTTTCGGGTTCCAGCGCATGCACCAGCTAGCTGGTCTTTATGCACACATGTGTGCCAAAAACCAGAAGACCAGGTGGCTGGCACAGATGCATGTGCTGGAAACCAGAATATCATCTTCACCTGGCGGCTGCTCTTCGTGTTTCGGGAATGCATACACACTCGTGTGCTCCCATTTCAGCACTCAATACGGAAAAGGTTCACCAACACTGGTATATTACAATGATTTCAGCTCATGTCCCTAACCTGGTTGGGTTTTATTTCTGCCCTTGCAAATGGCAATGAAACAGCAACTGTTTTAGCAACATGGTTCCCCCCACACACTTTATCTAAAATCCCTTGATTTAATATTATTCCAAAGAAGATAAAAATTTGCCATCTCCCGCAGAAAAGATGGGGATTATCAAGGCCATTCCAGAAAAGTAGACTGTTTTTGCTCCCTAGAGATAGGAAATGAAGAAAAACCTCAGAAATTTGCTCAAAGTATTGTTTCTGGTGAAAGTTTTAAAGAATCTCTACTTTACATTATAGCAGGGAACAAATCAATTGCACAAATTTTGATGCACTTAGCACAAGCAAGAACGTATCTTCTCTTAGGATATGACCATTTGTTAAGAAAATAGTTTTAGAATACACTGACCCCATTACTTTCAATAACTACTGGGGCAATTGCTTATCATCCATCCATCCAAAAATTCAGCTAGTTGGGTTCAAATTAAATTAGTGAATGATCTGGACCAACTCAAAACAGAAGAGTGATTTTTGCAACTGAGACGTTCTCTAGATCTGGCAGAATATGTCACTCTGAAATTTAAAAGAAAGAAAAAGAAGTCTTTTGTTAATTAAGCCAATGTTTGAGAAAAGTTATAATATGGAACGCTATTGCAATATGGCGTTATTGCAAGAAAAGAAAATAATATGTTCTTCTTTCCCAAGTGCCTTAGTGAGATTATTAGGAATACAGGGAGGGATATGGTGACCTTCATATTATTTCATTCCATGAAATGTATTTTTTAAAGAAAGTCTGCCTGTATTCTCACAAGCAATTTGCTTAATATATGAATTTTTGTGTGCTGTTTCCAATATAATATATAAAATAAAGGCTCCCTTGAGCCTATGATGATTCTTGCTGATGTTCCCTGTTAAAAATCAGAAAGTTTTTATTTTCTTTTAAAGATAACCCCCAATGTTCATTACTAAGTTCAAAACCAGGAGAAATTTGAAAGAAACATTTCAGCAACATGAGAAAAAAAAGAAAAAGATTGGCTTTTCTTTTTACACAAGGAGAAGACTTGTGTAAAATTGGGGAATGTCAGGGGAAAGTTGGGTGTGGCATGTTTGGAACTGTAGAGTTTAAAATGAAATCCTGGTTACTTTAATCTAATCTGGTCTAGTTATGGTGCATGCAGAATGTTCCCTGGTCAATAATAAGATTATCCAGTTATGAGGACCAGGAAGCTGCCTCCAGGCAAAATTGGTGAGTGAAATGGACCAACGGTCTCATTTGATACAAGACGTCAGTTTTGAAGGTATAAATATGCACACTTCCATAGATTGGGCCTTTGGGCATGTGCTGGACATGCGTTGGCAGCTTTCTCAGGCCTCAGGCAGTATCACACAATTTTGCCCAGAGACCCAGGCATCTTAAATATTATATAGGCTGCTGGAGTCTTGTGAAATTGCCCAAACTAGATTACCAAACTAGAGTTCAGTGAGCTCAAATTGCTGCAGCAACTCACATGAGAATGCCACTATCTCATGTGAGGATATCAGCATCTTCAAAAATGAAGCATTCTGTTGGGATTTCTAGATTTTAAAATCCCTTTTTTTAATCAATTCACTTTATTTAAGGTGGATATGGGGAGGGATGAAGATATTATTTTAGGCTGCCATGGATACCCTGATGTTTTCATCCACAATAAGGCTAAGCTCTGCTGGAAGGGATGCAGTCATTGAAAAGACATACCGATGATGGAGAAGAGGAGGTACTCCATTTGCTATGGAAGGTCGCAATGAAACATAAGAAAGACATCCCAAAGGTGCTTTTTGAAGAGGCAACCGGACTTTCTTTGTTTTAAAGACATTTACCTTCTCATTTAAGAAGTTTCTTCAGAACTTCTTGGGTAAGAAGCAAAATATCTTTGAAGAAAAAGAAAAAAGTCCAATTGCCTCTTGAAAAAACACATTTGGGAGAACCATGACCTGGATGATTGAGAATCTCTAGACCTAAGAGAGAAGTCTGGGAAAGTTGAAAATGCCAAGAAAATAATGCATGTGAATGCATGGGCGTAATATGTTTTCAGTGACTTATTCTTGACTGCATTTACCAGAACTGATATCTAGGAAGCTAGAGAGAATATTGTAGTCAAGAAGCCCTCATCATGGCAATGCTTGTTATCAGTAAGCATCTTCTCTGTTAGCTTAAGTAACTAAGGTAACAAAACTACCCCAAGAGGCCTACATCTTTGGGGTTTCCAAGCCAATTGGCCTCAAAGGCCTTTATAGGAAACATAGACATGTCACACTTTATGATCCTGGATGGACCAGTGGTCTTGACGGATAAGGCATTCAAAGTGTCTGATTAAAAAAAAAAAAGGAAGGAGAAAGTATCTAAATGGTTAACAAGGTAATGGTAAGAAATATTGACCTTGATTTGTTTAGCTAAGATGTAAAGATTTCTGAAGGTCAAAGGTTTTCTTGTGTAGTGTTTTGGAGTCTAACTGTGGCTGACCCTCTAACATTAAGCTGCTGTGGCCTATAGTTTTGAAGAGTGGAGCTAACTGGGGGGGTGATGAGAAGGAGGGGGAGAACAGGAAATGGAATGAGGTGTTTCAGGAAGTTGTCAGGAGTTGACTGATTGATTCCAGATGGAAAGGGTCACCCTCCATGACCCAGGAAATACTCACTGGGGGAAAGCTGTTGGCTGTGGAAGGGGAGGTCTTGGGAGCTGGAGACTATGGAAGAATGTCTGCTTCCTTTAAACACACACACTCACTCACACACACACACACACACACATACACACCCCTAAGCACTTTCAATTATTCAATATATAATATATGTTCAGCAATGCTTTCTTTTCAGCAAATGATTCAGTAGGAATGTGCATGGATTAAATAACCATTGCAATCCACAGTGTTAAGGCACCTCTAATTATGGTGAAAATGCATCATAGTGAAAGGAGATAAAAAAACCAAGTCCTTTGCAAATGGAGCTGCCTTGCTAGATCAGGTCTAAGATTCTTCTACCATCCCATTTCCAAAATTTCCCAGCCAAAGGTATCTGGATTTCATGAATGAGATATGTTGTAGCCATAATTAGTGCGAAATTCCTTAACATCTAACACTCAGCAATCTATGGCCCTTAATCCAGAGGTGAGCAATTTGTGGTTCTTGGCCTAATATCAAAAGCATAGTTCAGGAACATTGTTCATTACTAGTAGCTGTCTTCTTTTGGCCAAAAACTTGGAAGCATTTTGCACAAAAACTAATCTCTATACTGGCAAAAAGCCAGTGATAAATGATGGCAAAGAGCCATCCTAGATGATCCATCATGGCATGGATTATCACCATGCAGACCTCAAGAAGGTTCTTCCTCCACCACTCTTGAGACACGGAGTAGGGAATGCTAATCAGATCTTAAAAGAATGAGCAGCCTGTTTGAGAAGGCCATTTGCCAAAGTATCTGGAGACTACATTCTTCAGAATTTAAGTGTCATCATCAATATTTTGAACTGTGTCCAGCAGCAGACTAATAACCAGAACAGCCCTTAAACAACAGATACTGAATAGTTGTAATGGAATAAGCACCTGCTGCAGCAGAGGAGATGTAGGAGATGACCAGGTTGGTCCAATGCATCCTAAGTCTCAAGTTCATGCACCACCAAAAGAGACCTAAGTCCAGCTCCGCTTAAAGTCGGTTGACTCTTATCTGGCACCCATTAGCCTTGACCATTAGTAGATCAGATTCTCAAGTATAGGTACACTGCATGGAGTACACTTGCGGTACTTTTAAACTTTACTCTGATTCCTGATTTCCTGCACCTGCCAGGAGGGGGAATATTTTGCTGGACCAGAGGTCCAGAGCCTTCCCAGAAAAAGATCCAGATTAAGAGACTGGGGCAATCCAGAACTGGATGATGGAGGGGGGAAGTGGTTGAGGGCAGAAGTGGGCTTCAAAAATTTCAGCAATGGGTTCTCTGCTCGGTTGCTGGTTGGGTATGGCCATGGTGGGTGTGGCCTAGTTGGCCGCCTGCACTGGGGGGGGGTGCATTTTCACCTTCCCCAGGCTCCAGAGGCTTTTCTCAATTCTCTGGGAGGGTGAAAACTGTCTCCCCCAGGCTCCAGAGGTCCTCCAGAGTCCAGAAATGAGCCTGTTTCCAGCCTTCCAGAATTTTCAGGAGGCCCATTTTCCCCCCTGAAAGAGCCTCTGCGCTGCCCTGCACTTACCTCACATCCAAAACAGACTGTGTGGAGACTCCTGGGAGGGGCAGGGAAGGGCCAGCCAGGGATGGGATTTGGAGGTTTTCTGTACCGGCCATAATGTTAGCTATGGGTTCTCCTGAACCTGGGCGAACCCATAGCAGCCCACTCCTGGTTGAGGGTAACTGTACCTTAGAATCTCTCAGGATATATCTAGTAGGTTAGAAAGTTGTGACTTTAGTTTGGCAAGAGTCTGTCCATTAGGTAACATCAAATAAAGGAGTGAATTTTATTGGATCTTACTGCCTCTCACTGGGTTTGGACCTTATTCCTGCCTACATCATAGTCACCATGTGTGAGTTGGGCAGCCATAATAAATAGTTTAATACATAAATATTTATCGTGCTATGTTCTGGATTAAATGTGACTTCCAGACTGGGGAAGGAAATCCTTCCTTAATATAACCCGAAGAATTAGGACATCTACTAAACCTATCTTCCATACTGGAAATTAAATTCTACCTAAGATAAGATATGAAATATGCCACCCATTGTATCTTCCTTGATGCCAAATCATTGAGATTTCTGAATTCCCTCCTCCTCTGCTTCTTACGAATTAAACTTTACAGTGTACACATTTTTAATCTGGATGTAAAATATATTAGCATGTTACGTGATTGGCTATTTATCTCAATCCCTATGGAAGTTTAGAAGGCAGTGTTTTGCCTGTTGGCGGTTAGATTTGTATCTGTTATATGAATGTGCAACAACCCACTCTTCAGTTTACATTTGGTTACAATTTAAAATCCTCTCGTAAATATTTCAGACACTGGAATAATTCAGCCTTATTCCCTGGTTGCCGTAGTGTGGCCTGGGCTGGCCAGCAAGAGATTAAAATTTATTTCCATTGTTTAAGGGAAAATAATGAACTGCATCTGCTGGAGCTCTCACGTATCATGGGGGAACTGTTCACTTTGGAACAAGGTCCCAACTCCACCTAGACTGTCAAATGACGAAACCTTTTTGGCACACAAAAGCAACACGTTTTGGGGCAGGAATGCAAAGGCACCCTTAATGTAAAGTATGACAAGTGCCTTTTGGAATGAATTAAACTCCTATTGAGGAGAGAGAGAGAGCAGGAAAGAGTATGCATTTGTTCAGTCAGCACAAAAATGGTCTAGAAAGGAAAAGCTGTTTTCCTGCCCTCATCTCTTCTCCCTCCAAAGAAAAGGAGGAGAAAGGAAAGGAAATAATTTATCAGCTGTTGAAGACTCTTTTACAATGGGATATCTAGGATTAAGGCAATCTTCCTTGCATCTTGTGAAGTTCTTATTCTTTTATCTCTGTCATTCGCTCCTAGACTCCAGTCCTACTTTTTCCTCCCTCTGTTGTCACAAACATGAACTAAAGCTCACAACTATAATGTGCAAGTTGTTTCCCTGAATCTGAGGATGTTTCCAATATTTTCTTTATCCATCCAGCTTCCTGGTTTTTGCAGTTTTGTCTTGCCTGCTCTTAACTTGGAAACTGAGCTTTTGTTTTATTTCTAGGATATTCATATGTTGTCAAAGCAGGCTACAAGTTTTATTTATTTATATTTCATATTTTCTTAACCACCCGTCTCCTTTCCTTTACAAGTGTTGACTCCCTCATGCCTCTTTTTGTCTCTTTAATATTCTATGATGGGTTACACACAAGATGCTTCAGTTAGACACCTAGAAACAACCAGTGTTTCTGAATGAGAGGATATTCAGGTCAGATTAAGGGGAGATGAATGATGGAAG
Source organism: Thamnophis elegans (assembly GCF_009769535.1). Lineage (NCBI taxonomy): Eukaryota > Metazoa > Chordata > Lepidosauria > Squamata > Natricidae > Thamnophis > Thamnophis elegans. The sequence goes on along the minus strand of NC_045553.1, from coordinate 29,711,526 downwards.
ACAGAGATTAAAAGGAAGCAATTAGCCTGTGGAACTCACTACAGGAAGATGTAATGATGGGCAGCAGCTTGGACACTTCCTTCCTTCCTTCCTTCCTTCCTTCCTTCCTTCCTTCCTCACAGTCTCCCACTTTCTAGCCATGATATTATTATTATTATTTTGTATGCAGGACACTTTTGTGGAAATATTTTTTTCCTGCATATTTCCCGGTAAGGCAGTTTCTCTCCCCCCATCTTCCTAGCAAATTCATGCAAGTTCAGGATCCACTTTTTTTTGATCAACCAAATTTTGGTCCATTTTATTGCAACAGGAAATGACGAACTAGCTTGTCACCCAAGTTTGACATCATGGACTGAAAGAGAATGGCTCACCCAAAGTTAGCCAGCCCAGTAAGGTGGGACTAGAAGTGTGGAGAAAGACATAGTCACATCACCAATGCTAAAATCATCTTCAACTTTCAGATTTTTAAAAGAAGCAATCCTTTGTCTCAAACACAAAAAAATATTGATTATTTTATTCAAAGCACTTTATTTAGTGTGATTAGAAAAGAGCACAAGAATAAGAAAACAAATCACTCAATCAAACACAAAGGAAGGATAAAACTTTGGGCAAGAAAACCACTGACATACTTTCTTCAGTCATTCCACCAGGTGTCAGCAAAATAAGAGAATAAAATCAGGGACAAATGTCTATGGAGATTCTTCAGGTTGTTCCAAAAGAAATAGAAAGGTGCTTTTTCAAAAGGCAATGGGACTTTGTTTTCCCTTGAAAACGTTTCGCTTCTCATCCAAGAGAGCTGAAGAAGCTTCCTGGAGGAGAAGCAAAAGGCTTTCAAGGAAAAATCAAAGTCCCATTGCCTTTTGAAAAAGCACCTTTGGGAAATCAGGGACAGTTCCTGCTCTGTTGAGAAGCCAATTCATCAAACCCTGCCTTCCCCCTTAACTTGCAATTTTAAACCTGCTCCATCAGACAGCAGGAGTGGGAAAGACAGGAAATGTAACTACCGTGTTAGCCCAGCAGTGAGATCGGTGCCTTGGCTTCTTCCTGTCTTTGAGCGGTTTATATTCTGTCTTTAACAGAAGAATGTTATGATCAGATCCACAAACCATTACAGCTTTATAACACAAGGGCTGTTTTCCTTTTGGCTGTCTCCATTCCTCTTCCTTTGAATGGCATTGTTTTTAGAAGCCAGTTAGGGAAGCAACTTTGAATAAAGAAATGACCATATTCATCTAAGGAGGATGAGGATGAGGAGAAAGAAAGCAAAAGATAGTGGTGATGGCAGATAAATATCATTGGGAAGGACAGTTCCAAAATTCCATAAGTTTCATCTCAGACAAGGCATAGATAATGCACGGTGACGTTCAATAAACTTGCTCCAGGAAGACTCATTTGAATTACTGGAGACTAGAGAAGGGTGACCATTTATTTAATTCAGTCAACATTTTATCACCATTTTATCTGAACGTTTGGGGTAAAATGATTGGCATGTACCTTAGATGCACATGAGACCTCATGCATTTGTTATGTTTGTGTACCATCTTTCCACCAGGAGCTCATAGTGACAGATAGAGAAATCCTTTCTCTTATTTTTCCCCATAAACACCAACTCTGCTCTTGAAGGCTGAGGGTGATTTGAATACGAGTATGCCTGATACTATTTGAGACTGTCTTTACCACTGCCTCACTTTCTACCTATTCCCAGCTTTTCAAAAGAAAGTCAGAGACATTGTCTGATAAGAAACGTAGGAACAGCTACTACAGTCTGTTGCATCAAAGCATGACAATGTCATTAATGTCCTTAGGATGTGATTTTAATATGGGCTTAGTTGTTTTAGATGAAGATTCAGTTTGAATATTTGGTTTATAAATCAACTCATCTCTTTGTACTAAAACTGGTCTGGCATATTGAATTAAATCAGGTCTGTTTCAAATGGATTTGGTGATGAAGTTGGACTTTTACAGACCTTATTTTTAACTGACGAACTAGATCAAATCACATTTATTTGGTTGTTTGAATGGACAATCCACACTGAATCAATTCAGCTGTCAAAATCAAACTGTTGATTCATTTCATCTTGGGCAAGTACATATTGCTGCTACTATGGCAATCAAGATAGAAAAGCTATTTTTCATCCCATTTAATAGGTTAATCCATATAAGGACTGGATTTACTTTTACAAAACAAAACAGTGTGACTTAAACTTGGCTAGGTAATGAAACATGGATCATGGAGAGATAATTTATCTGCCTTTCTCTTTTTTGCTTTTTTCTTTACATCCAGGTTGTGTTATCAACAACAGTGAATGTTGATGGGCATGTCCTGGCAGTATCAGACAATATGTTTGTTCACAACAACTCAAAACATGGGCGAAGAGCAAGGAGACTTGATCCTTCAGAAGGTAAGTTTACTTCACCGATCTTCAGGATGATGGTGGAAGAAGTCATCAAAGATAGGCTATCTTCAAAAGAATGCAAAATAATATGTCTGGTGGCATGAGTTTTAACCACAAACATCCATCCCAAGTTTTTCCAAAAGTCTTCCAAAACCTGATGCCAAGTTGTAATTTTTTATCAAGAGGTAGGAAGGAAAAATTGTTTACAAATATAACTAGAAAACAATCAGTTTAATTGTGATTAATTTGAATACATTTTTAAGATCAGTAAAATCAAATTGAATTGAGTTTCTCTCCTGCCCTTGTGGACTCTTTTTGGCTAGTCACTTGCCAAGTCCTTTCAAATGCCAAAATAGGACAAGTTGCACATTTCTATATTTGTTTTTCGCACATCCTAAGTTGTTCCAAGGATGTCCTTTGAGAGGACATTTGAATACATTTCTTTCCTTCTTTCTTATCAAAAGTGCCTTATTAGTCCTCCTGGTCATGAGAGCGATGGGCATACATTCAAACAAATGTTCTTAGTGGGCACTATTTTTATGTTTGACTGGAATGCATGACATTTTAGGGACATAAAGAATAGTGTAGAAGTATTGATTGGTGGACATATTTGTATGTCAACTTCAGATCTACAGTGGTCCCTCAGTACTCATCATTGATTGGTTCTGGGAGGTGCAATGAGTTTCAAAAATGAACATCAAAAACATTTTTCCCATAAGGAGTAATGTTGTGAGTCACAAGGCAACTGACACAGACTTCTAGCTTGTACATCCACTACCAAACAATCGATAAGTTCTATGAGGTTCAAAGCAGTTGAGTACCAACTTGTGTACCACTGTATATCCAACACTAGGTTTTCACTAGAACTACCCTTTGAAAAGCTTGATTTTCCTGAAATCTATCTTTAAGGATTCCCAAGTTATAGGGTCCATCATTTTATTGATAAAGGAAATGTGTAGCTGCAATCTCTAGAAGGCATCATCAAGCCTATGTGTGCAATATACCAAATGTCCAAGGCAGTTTGAGTCATGCCAAAAACTTTACCCCATCAGGAAATTCTCTCAATTTATAGCATCTTGTTTTCTAATTTGAAAGTGATGGTTCTGGTTAAGTACATATCAGAAAACTACAGCTTTGTCAAGGAGTGGCTAAGACAAAGATGTAGATGGGCTTTCTGTCTGGAAATGTGGAAAGTTATGGAAATATCATCTTGGGAAGGATACTATGGCTCAGCATAAATCAAATGAAGTTCATCATTTTTGCAACGAACTTTTAAATGTCTGAAGATGACTTCCAAATTTCTTTTTAATCATCCCTCATTTCAGGCTTTACTAATCAGAATTAACCTTTTACTATACTTGTTATCTTCTGGAAATACTGTATAGTATTATTATGACTAGTTATCATTGTTTATCATTAAACCTTTCTAATTCTTAATTTTTTAATCTTTCATGATTCTTTGTTCATCTTCAAACATCATACTAACTTGAACTTCATCTTGTCACATAGGAGGGCCAGTTCAGTAGTCAGGGGGCCACAACATCAAAGCTTTTTCATATATTAGTATAACAGTTTCTACTGAATTAAAAAATATACCCAGAAAAAAATACCGTATGTAAACAAAAATAGTTATTGCAAATCGTAATTATTTCCCCCACCATTTTATTTTGGCCAATTATCTACTTTTTAATAAAGTAGAAAACACTGGTATAATTTATTTGATATCAGGGCCTACTCTCATGGACCTCTGAGTCATTTTTGGCAGCCCACAACCATATTTAGGAAAGTTGAAGTTTTGTGTGTCTTGAACAGAAATAAAGAAATAAATGGCTCCGTGCTTGTAATGGACTGGGTGGATGACCTTGGGGAATGAAGGAAAGAGAAGCTGCCTAGGAAACAACCAGACAAGAGAGGCAGGAGCCCCCAGTGGCTTAGAAGTCAGAGGAAGAAACTTAGGAAGAGATCCACCCTAGTGTATAAAGCAGTTAAAAGTGGCAGCAGGAAGTATGCACTTTCAGGCTTGCGAGATTTTGTTAATGCCATGGTTGGTAAAAACCAACATGGCTTTTCTAATAAATTGGAGTTTTGGGGAGTCTCTAGCCTCAAACTCTTATTTTATTGAGGATGCTCTTTGGAACCCTTATAGCCTCACAATCAAGTAGAATGAATTCATCTTGTCAGGCTCCCTACCTTGTTTACTTGAGAAGACTGACAATGCTTGAACAGGACAAGCCAAAGGCAGGCACTCAAAACCAATCCCAAGGATCACAGCTGACTCAGTTCCTATTCTTTACTACTTGTTGGTCTCCAGTACAGGACCTAGTCCTCATCATGTGGGACCAGGAGTGTAGACCCTTCCATATGGACGGATTCCTTCTTTACCTATATTGTATTCTATGCCTAGCAAGATTGGCAAACTGCAGCCATACGTTTCTGCCATATGCTTCATCATTGGAGGTTTTTAAGGAGAGACTGGACAGCCACTTGTCTGAAATGGTATAGGGTCTCCTGCTTGAGCAGGGGGTTGAACTAGAAGACCTCCAAGGTCCCTTCCAGCTCTATTCTGATTGATTGATTGAGTGACCCAGTTTCTATTGTTCTAAACTCAGTCCGAGCAGACATCCTCCTTTCTCTCCCTCTTTCTCTCTGTCAATCACGTTTGGTCTCATGATCTCACATCTTATATATTTGGAAATGGGCCACAGGGCTTCCTTTAGAGCAGGGATCCCCAACCCCCGGGTTGCAATCCAGTACCAACCGAGAAGTGCATGTTAATCTGAGCTTCTTTGCTCTTTCCTGAGCCCTGCGACAAACCAAAGGAAAATTACTTGGAGAGTTGGTTGCATTCCATAGGCCAGACCATGGATTTGTTAAACAAGCCATAGCAGCCTACTTTACATGTGATGCTAAACTATAAACCATGATTTAGAAAACTATCTAAATTCACACATCCTTAATAAAACATGATGTGTTGAGTAGACTATGTTTATGGTTGGTGTGAGGTCCTAAATTATGATTTGCAAATTGAAATGACTGGCTTCCACACTGTATTAAGCCCAAATCCATCTGCACTATGGCTTAGAGTAACAAGCTCAGTGTTTGTACCATGGGTGAAATGCTACCGGTTCAGACTGGTTCACCCTAACCGGTAGTAAAAAAAAATGCTACTGGTTCATCCAAACCAGTATTTTCAACAATCAGTTGTAAAGTGTGATTTATATTAGCTAGAAAGAAGGATTCCCTGATTTCTAGCTAATTTAAATTCTGTGGCACAGTGGATTCCCCCCTTGTGGTTTGCTTATCTTTGTAAGCGCACTTGGTATCAGGCTCTGCCCACCTACCCGGACATCATCACGTCCATTTTTGACACTATGCACATATGCGGAAGGTCCTGTGCATATACAGAGGTGGCATGTGTGTGCTCACATTGCTACTGAACTGGTAGCAAAGGTAAGTTGATTTCATCCCTGGTTTGTATGTCCCCTTGTATCACCACCATAATTGTACCAATCAAGACAGGCAAATGTTTGTGGTCATACGATACGAATGGAGAGGGCAGGGGAAAAAAATTCTGCTGTTGTAGAGAGAGGTTTTCTTTTGTTGTTAAAAGTAGGTGAGCTCTATTTGAGCTTGTTTCTCACTACTTAAATGTCACCACGTCAACGTGAAATTGAAGTTAGAGGTGACCTGGAAGCCCCCAGGTTTGCCACTTGCTCTGACCTATCAGAAAAGTCAGTTCTTGTCTAAAATCAGCATGATTTCCTCTCGTGTAAACTAAGGAAGATGAGCAAAACAAGGCAAGTATAGCACAGTACTGTACTGTATGTCTTTGTAATCTGGAATGGGACAATTTATCCATTACACCAGGACTTTGTACAAATAATGAAAATCACAGCATTGTGAAAATAAGGAAAATCACCACATTAATATCTGAATCTAGTTTTTGTGTCTGTGATATTGGACAATGTTAGAATTGGAATTATTTATTTTTCAGCGCACAGCATATGTACAGTGAAGGCAGAAAATCCCTAACCCAATAAATCATATTTAAAAAACCCCAGTCCTATTATACCAGTGTGAACATGTTCCACATTGCGCCGGCTCTGCATGTCCATCGTACTATGTAGTTATGATGTTACTTCCCATTCAGGTCTCTGACAGCCCACGGATAGAAACCGTTCTTCAGCTGTCTGTGCGGCTGGCTATCCTTCTGATATCTCCTTCCCGATGGAAGAGGGTAAAGAAGTGCCATCCAGGGTGTGAGTCATCCCTGGAAAGGACTGGAATAAGGTGGTATCTCTATCCAATCAAAAGAAAATCACAACCTTTCTGCAGACTACTGCTACAGTAGTTCAATTCTGGGCATTGGAGGGTCAAGGAAATAAAATTGCATCCCTGACCCAGTTCCCCAGTGATCATAATTGCCCAGTAGTGGTGGAGATGTCTTCACAAGTGACCCAGTTCTTTCTCTCCTTTCACTTTGCAATCTTCTTTTGCATTCAGTTGTGCACTTCGGCAGAAAGAATTTGGCTCATTGGCCGTGGCTAACTCCATCTGCTGGACTGTTATCTTACTCACTTAAGGGAGATATTTCTTGCAGATCAAGTCAATAGCCTCTGAATTTGCAGCAGCCATTGTGCCAAAAAAAGCTCAGGTTGCCCCTGACTTTTCTCCTCTTCCTCACCCCCTCTTTTTTTTTTACTCCTTGAATTTGGAGGTGCCAAGAGGTGACATGCTACATATACTCTGCTAGGGAACGTCAGGCGTTCAGCTCAGCTGGGCTGGAGTTGATCTTCGAGCAAATCAAGCCACATTGACATCTTAGTTAAACAGAAATGGGACCCGTGCAAGATGTGTATGAAAAAGTGTCAGCCACTCGCTTAAACAAACGGCGCGAAACATAACAATGCGCAGAAGGGAAACTGACACTAATTGATTTTCGTTTGTTTGGCTAAGCGAGGCATCGTCCATCGTCTGCAGGCTGTATTTTCAGGCAATTACAAATCGTTGGATCTGCTAAGCTTCAAATTGGATAATCGCCTCCACTCTCTCCAAGCCCCATTCTGGCACCAGCTTTTTTTTCCTCCTTTTTTTTCTTTTTTCTTTAAAAAAAAAAAAAAGCCCAGAGAAGCCCCTTTTGGGCTATTCCCTGTAGCGAGTGAAAGTGAGAAGGCTTTGTGACGTTACTGGAAGAGACAAGTTGGTCTATTATTTCATTAGTCTTGTTTTGTTGCATTTCCCCCTCCACCCCTCCTGTTAAAATGTGCCCTGCCTCAACCTAGAGCAGAATTAATGAACTGGAAGAAAAATGATTGAATCAGTGAAGAATTCAGAGCAGTGTTAATTCTCCCCCAGCGGGCAGTGAAATGGTAGAAGAATACTCCCAAGCTTCTAAGCCTACGAAACCTTCCACTTTTTCCTTGACTGATTGAATGTGATTGACTGGCTGTTCAAAGGAGCCTTATAGTTTTGGAACTCTGCCAAACCTCCCTGCCACCTTTGACCTTGTCAACATTGGGAATCGAGTGATGGATTGACTTTGGTTATGGACTGGAAAAACCATATTGGGATCTTGATGGTATGTATAGTCCAGAGGCCTTGAATGGATGGGAAGGGAGGGGGGGGCAAGGTGGGGGTTTTACCCTATCTTATAAAAACCAGGCGTGCTTAGCGTGAGTTAAATTGGGATGAAATGGGAGGATTTTCACTATATTCAAGCCATCAGTAAAACTCTTGTTTTCAACACTTAGCACTGGAAGAAAAATAAATATTTCTGCTTAATCAAAACAATTTGAGCAGCAATCAGATTATGACAAATAAATTTGCAGTCTACTTAAAGAGACAGACTTTGCAGTCTACTTAAAGAGAACGAAGAAAACACAAAAATATGTATTTTTCTCAAGAGAAAAAGTGCAAAGAAGAGCAACCAGGATGATTAGGGGACTGGAGACTAAAACATATGAAGAACAGTTACAAGAACTGGGCATGGCTAGTCTAGTGAAGAGAAGGACCAGGGGAGACATGATAGCAATGGGGCTGCCACAGAGAGGAGGGGGTCAAGCTATTTTCCAAAGCAACTGAAGGCCAGGCAGGGAATAATGAATGGAAACTGAACAAGGAGAGATTCAACCTAGAAATAAGGAGAAATTTTCTGACAGTGAGAACAATTAACCAATGGAACAGCCTTCAGATGTTGTGGGAGCTTCATCACTGGAGGCTTTCAAGAAGTGATTGGATTGCCATTTGTCAGAAATGGTGTAAGGTCTCCTGCTTGGGCAGGGGTTGGACTAAATGACTTACAAGGTCCCTTCCAATTCTGTTAATCTAATCTAATCTACTTTTCCAAACCACTCTTCTTCTGCATCTGTTTTTCTTAGCAGACTAGGATTTAAATGATCCATGTGACAACTGAGTAGGTGGAATTGGTTTCACTTTGCATAACTGAGCCTGTTTGGGGTTAACTTCTTCCTTTGGGGATTAGCTAACTGGGTCATTTAATCACAACATATTAAGTCCCTAATTGTCCCAGATAAGCATGTTGTGAAAAGAGGTCTACAGCAAAGATGGATATAGGCCTCATCCATTGCCATTCTCTAGCAGATAATAATTAAACTCTGCTGCTTGCAATTCCCTCAAGGCTTGTAGCCACTGAGAGAAAGATCCTGCATGATTTTTTTCTAACTTGGTGACTATCATTGCCTCTCACGCAGCAAATTCCACAGTTTATCTATACTGTATATTGTTTAAAGAAGCATCTGTGTTGAATTTCTCTGCGTTTACTGTACACGGATGACTCCCAGTTGTTATACCCTGGGAGACAAAAAAAAAAGTTTCTAGGCACTTCTTTCCTCACCATGATTGACTTTCATGCAAACTTCTGTTGGTCTCTTCGATTTAACAGAATGTGACGCTATTAACAGCAGAGGCAGAAGAAACTATTTTTGGTGTTTGGGGTGATGACAGTGGTGACATTTTTTTTTACTATTGGTTCGCTAAGCATGGCGTGGTGATGTGGCTTGGTGGGTGTGGTGTGGCATGGTATGGTGTGGATGGTGGGCATGGCAGGGAAAGGTTACTGCAAAATCCCCATCCCCTCCTCATCCCACCAACTTGCTTTTCAGCTCCTTTCTCCTGTGCAGGGCAACAAAAGAAGACCTAGCCGATCAGCTAGGACTTGGGAGGCAGAGAATAGAAGGGGGCGGGGCCAGCCAGAATTGATATTTGCCAGTTCTCCAAACTACTCAAAATTTCCACTACCGGTTCACCAGAATGGTTGACTAGTGACTCTAGCCCATGGTACAGAATTTTAGAAAGAATTATGAGCCAAGGCTCATAATTTATTTCCTGGATTATTTACTGATTTTATGTGTTCCAAGCATGAATATTTTATTCATTTCATTTTATTAAAAGTATTTATTGTTTTCAGTCTGGTGGGATTCTCAAAGTGATATATAGGGTTGGTTTTTTAAAATTAAAAATCAAGCCAAATCTAAATATGAAGGTAAAAGTAAACTATCCTTTAAAAAAAATCTGCTTTTGGAAAGTATGGAAGTCTGAGCAGTGGGTGGTTTAAGCTGTCATTCTGAATATTAGGATGTAATTTTTTTTGCTGAAGAAAACACGATGTATCAGAAATGACCTCTGTTTTCCTGAATCTCAACCTATTTCTGAAATCTTCCTTTTCAAGCTATGTTTTTTAAAAATTCCTGCTCTTTTATTAGCCTTCTCTCTTTTTGGAATTTTTATTTTCTCAATTGAGGGAAGCATTTATGATCAATGATTTATTCCATGATGTTTCCATATCATCCACTTTGGGAGGACACCCCCCCCCCCCCGTTTTTGAAACGAGCAAGCAACTAAAAAGAAGAATTTGCTGTAAAAGCTTTATATGGAATTGGCAAGTACCGCAACCACAATTCGCTTCCATGGTGGAGTCCTTTATTTTTGCTGATCGCTACTTTAATCCAGTTTAAGATTCAGTGATGCGTCTAATCAAGTACTGACTGATATGAGTGGAAGCAACTCTCCAGAGACACAGATGGAATTCTCACTCTGGCTACCCAAAACCCTTGGGGATTTCTGTAGAGGATACATGTGATCTACCATTGAGTGCATTCATATTTCATTGCAACTGTTTCTCCGATTTGTTTCCTTCTTTCCTTCAGGCAGGGTCTAGTTTTAGCTTAGTCCAAATCAAGCCAGTTTCCTAGCTTATAGAGCCGAGGTGGTGCAGTGGTTAGGGTGCAGTACTGCAGGCCATTTCAGCTGACTGTTATCTGCAGTTCAGCGGTTCTAATCTCACCGGCTCAAGGTTGACTCAGCCTTCCATCCTTCCGAGGTGGGTGAAATGATGACCCAGACTGTAGGGGCAATATGCTGACTCTGTAAACCACTTAGAGAGGGCTGAAAGCCCTATGAAGCGGTATATAAGTCTAACTGCTATTGCTATTGCTATAGCCAGTGGTGGGATTCAAATAATTTAACAACAGGTTCGCCCGTCATGAGAGGCGTGGCCCAACCTGACCCTGAAAAAATGGCTATTAAATTGCATCCCTTCCCCTTCAAAGTGGATCCTGGGCACTGCAATGAAGAAATGGGAAGCAGAGCGGCCGGCACGAGGGAAGGAGAAAGAGCAGGGAGAAGAAAGAGGGAAGCGGCCTTCTCCTTCCCTTGTGCCGGCTGCTCTGTTGCCCATTTCTCCATTGCAGCACAGTGCCCACGATCCACTTTGATATGTGTATGTTGTGTGTGTGTGTTTGTGCGTGTGTTTCTGTGTTTGTGTGTGTGTAATTTAACAACTGGTTTGCTCAAACCAGTGCAAACCGGCTGAATCCCACTACTGATTGTAGCTCACTAACCTTTGCAACGCAATTGGTCTGTGAAAAACTTTTACTAAAAAAAGCTAGCGTGTGCCGTCTGGGAAGAGCTGTTCAGGTAGTCATTGACTTACAACCATTTATTTAGGAACTGGATGGAACTTCAGTCATTCAAAGTTCCAATGAAAAAAATGATATGACAACTGTTGCAGTGTCCCCATGATGATGTGGTCCAAATTCAGACACTTGGTCACTGGCACCTAGTTATGATAGTTACACTGCCCCAAAATCATGTGGTCACCTTTTGCAAATTTATGACATGCAAAGTCAATGGGAAAGCAAGATTCATTTAACCACTAGGTTAAACCTAGCCACTGTAGTGATTTACTTAACAACTGTGGCCAGAAAGGTCATAAAATGGGGCCAAACTCATTAACAAATGTCCTGCTTAGCAATTGTAATTTTGGTCTCAATTGTGGTCATAAACTGAGGATTATCTGTATGGCTTTTGGGAAGCTATGAGCCATACTTGGCAATGGGTGGCTGCACTTCAAAAAATCATGGGTAGAACAGAACGAAAAGCAAACATTGCATATTATGCTTAATCATTTCTCTACACGAGCATTAAGTAGATTACAACTTGGTAGCAACTTTTAAGGGTCTCTGGAGCCATTATGGGGAAAGATTTCAGGAGCAACATGACACCCTGAGGCTCTGGGTTGTTCACCTCTAACCTAAGCTAGGAGGCTGAGAATGCAAGGCAATTTACAGTTGCCAGGATTGAAATAACATTAAAAATGCTTTACTGGCTGTACTTTACACTTTCAAATAATTCAAATGATTTACAAATCATTCAATGCCTTCTTCCCAGTAAAATTTGATAAGACAACACTTATGCAAGAAAGAGCGCAGTGGTGGCGCAGTGGTTAGGATGCAGTACTGCAAGTTACTTCTGCTGACTGTTGGCTGTCAGCAGTTTGGCAGTTCAATTGTCACTGGCTCAACTCAGGGTTGACTCATTCTTCCATCTTTCCAAGGTTAGTAAAATGAGAACGAGATTGTTGGGGGCAATAGGCTGGCCTTGTAAATCTTTTACAGAGGGCTATAAAGCACTGTGAAGCGGTATACAAATATATAAGTCTAAGTGCCATGGTGGCACAGTGGTTAGAGTGCAGTACTTCAGGCTACTTCTGCTGATTGCCAACTACCTGCCATTTGGCAGTTCAAATCCCACCAGGCTCAAGGTAAACTCAGCCTTCCATCTTTCCAAGATGGGTAAAATGAGGACCGAGATTGTTGGGGGAAATATACTGATTCTGTAAACCATTGAGAGAGAGCTGTAAAGCACTGTGAAGCAGTATATAAGTCTAAGTGCTAAGTGACTAGGTGGCTCAGTGGCTAAGACACTGAGCTTGTCAATCAGAAAGGTTGGCAGTTTGGTGGTTCGAATCCCTAGTACAGGTCTGCATGAGCAGGGGGTTGGATTAGATGACCTCCAAGGCCTCTTCCAACTCTGTTACTGTTTGCTATGCTATTGCTAAGTGCTATTGCTATTATGCAGAACAGGTGCCATGTAATGATTCAGGCACAGAATTTAGACTGGTGAGTCTACCATCTAGTTCCTAGTTGCAGGGAATTTAATGCAAGACTTTGGGTGCCCCCCTCTCTTTCCCTCCCTCCCTCCCTCCCTCCCTCCCTCCCTCCTTTCCTCCTTTCCTCTCTCTCTCCATCCCCCTCTCATCATCATCATTATTGCCTTCACCCTCACTTGCTTCATAGTGATTTCATTGCGGGCCAAATTCCATGAATCCTTCCCATGTACCTCACCTCAAGCTCTCACAGGAATTAAATGCAGGAAATCATAACCATCATTTATCATCCCAATTTACCTGACTTCTTTCTCCCTGGCTACATAGAACACTAATTTGTTTCTTTGTGGTTTAATATGTTATGTGAACCCAGTCATTTGTGGTCCTTTCAGTAAATACGATGGAGGAAATCTTCCTTTCTCTTTGTGTGTTAAGCCAACATCTTAATTCCAGTGAGGCAGCAAAATGCATACTGTGAATCTTCAGTATTTCCCCAAACTTCAGTTCCCAGACTGGAGAAGAAAGGCAGGAGGTGAAGAACCATAGAAACCAAATGAAAATTCTCATGTGAATTGTCCTAAATGCTTGACAGCCTAGAAGATGAACAATCACTGAAAGGCAAAAGAATTTTCCCAAATTATCCAGAAACAAGAGAGTATGGGGTGAAAAAGGTCTTTTCAGCATCTGTTTTAGGCACTCATTTCGACCTTTCTCTCTGTCTTTGGCCAACAAACTTGAACGAGCTCATTTTTGACCGATCTTCTTGGCTGAGATCTTCCAGGAAGAGAAAGCTCAGCAGTCTCTTCAGGGGCCCAGGACAAACTGAGTGTGCAATACAGACAACCACTAATAAGAATGAAAATGACTCTAAATGGTTGAAATGGGTCGCCATATAGTGCACGATTTTGGCATCCTTACCTAAAGTTTTGTGAATTGCAATTCATGACTATAGGAAGCTCATGAGACTGGGTGATCTCATAAGGTGTGTGTGTGTGTGTGTGTGTGTGTGTGTGTGTGTGTGTTTAATAATTTGTAACTTTTAAAATGATTTTTATTTATACATTTTTTTTCTTCTTTAAAATACATAGGTGCTTAATAAGCAGTGTATTGCCTGGATCAATTTGTTTATTGTTGTTGTTGTTAGTTGCGAACTTGTATCCGACCCATTGTGACCCCATGGACAACATTCCTCCAGGCCTTCCTGTCCTCTCCCATCCTCTGGAGTCCATTTAAGCTCATGCCTACTGCTTCAGTGACTCCATCCGGCCACCTCATTGTCTGTCGTCCCTTTCTTCTTTTGCCATCGTTCCCAGCATGAGGCTCTTCTCCAGTGAGTCCTTCCTTCTCCTTAGGTGGCCAAAGTATTTGAGTTTCATCTTCAGGATCTGGCCTTCTAAAGAGCAGTCAGGGTTGATCTCCTCTAGGATTGACCGGTTTGATCACCTTGCAGTCCAAGGGACTCAAAATTTGTTTATACAGAGTATTAATAAACTAGTAATAAAAGTAGTAATTTTAATATCCATAATTAAAATACCACAATATAGTTTTATAGTATTTTTTTTTACTTCATTTACTTATGTATTTCAGCAATCTTTCATCCTCTAATTTCTACCTCTTTTGTCCAACCATTGATAAAACATATCCCATGTTAAAAATATTCTGTTTCTTCCTTATCTTTTATTATTGGTGTCAGTCTATGCATCTCCACACAGTTTAGTATTTTTCTAATTATATTTTCATCTGTGAGTATATCTTCATTTTTCCAGTATTGGGCAAATACAATTCTTGCTGCTGTCAATACATGTATTATTAAATATGTATATTTAATAATTTGTAACTTAATTTTATGTTTCCAGAGTTCCTGAGAGAGGTAACATTGTGCCATGTGCTATATTGCTGTTATGTAGGGGTGGGGGAGAAACAGCTGAGAAATTGGGAGCCATCGAGCCATCAAAAGAAGTCTCCATAGGAGCTTCAACCGAAAGCTAACTCTATTCTCCCTTCCTTTTCTTTTTCCTTGTAACTTTTCTCTTTAGCCACTCCGTGCATCAAAGCTATTAGTCCAAGTGAAGGCTGGACCACTGGTGGAGCCATGGTGATCATTATAGGGGACAACTTTTTTGATGGGCTTCAAGTCGTATTTGGGACCATGCTTGTGTGGAGTGAGGTAGGCACACTTGCTTCTTAATTGCATCCCCCCCCAGATTGTTCTTCAACAATCAAGGTATTTTGAAATTGCCCTTGTCACTTCCCAGAGAATAAAAGGCAAATGGTAGCATCAACAGAGAACAAAGTTTCATAATGTTCCCCATTGCTCTCTTTCTGCTTTAATTTGAGTCCAGTCTGCGTATGTTATGTAAGAACAAATGACCATGTTTTCTTTCATTCAGATTAATTACCATCTTCCAAACAACAATGAAAAACAATGCAGATGTGATTATAGATAGCAGGCATATCCATGTGAATGGGCGCCTGCCTGCTCACACATATACACACTCTATCTTTTACATATAGGCCTGCACTTCTGTGCATGGATAAAGCATACTTGACAAAACCAGAGGTTATAGTCAAAGGAATAATTCACAAAGTGTCAGAATTCAAGGCAAATAAATAAATAAATAAATAAATAAATAAATAAATAAATAAATAAATAAATAAATAAATAAATAAATAAATAAATAAATACAGTAAGATATCCATTTCTGATGTACTATATAAAATCCAAAAGAAAAATCTTAGGGAATTCCAAATTATGTTAATTCCACTTAACAGAGCAAGTAGTTGAGAATCCCAGAATGGTGAAGATGTATTTAAGAAGTATTTCTAATCTGGAGCTTCAGATTGTCCTCCTCTCTGTGTATGCTCACATATATACACTCACACACTATTCTTTATTCTTATTTATTTAAAGTTTCAATACCTATCTTTTTGGGTATTAAAAGCACTGATCACTAGCATTGATGATGTTACCTAGTTTGGGTAATGAAATGTCTGCAAGAAAACAAGGAAGCTCAGAGAGCACCAAGGAGCCCTTGTGCCAACCCTGAGCTACAAATATTCTCCTTTATTAGTACCAAAGGTGGAATACTACTGGTTCAGATTGGTTTACTCAAACCGGTATCAGAAATAACGGTTGGCCCTGCCCACCTGCCCCGGTTCTACGGCATCCCATTTAGGCCATTTTTTCACCAAAAGGGCATGTGCAGAAGGCTGTGTGCATGCATGGAGGTGGCGTGTGCACTCATTTTTGCAAACCAGTAGGGAAGGTAAGTGAATGCCACCCCCTGATTATACCTATCTTTCTATTCCAATGGAACACTCACTTATATCTTTATCTAAGAAACAGGCAAAAACAAGAAAAGACAGGCACTCCTTCACCCCATATTCAACAGATAAAACAAAAGCAATTGCAAAGGAGATGTGCCTTAACCAGGGCCGGATTTAGATGAAAAGAGGCCCTAGGCTATTCCATGAGGCCCTTTCACCTCCCATTTTTAAGTTTGTAAATTACATGAGAGACAATAAAATACATCATTACTGTGATATATAACAATATATATCAATATATATAGCTGGCCTCCCGACGGAGGGCGGCTCTGCTCTGCGGCAAAGGCAGTGAGGCCAGCCGCCTCCCCTGCTGTGCTCAGCTGCCCGGCTCGGCCCCCTCGCCCTCACCTGCCTGGCCGCTGGTGGGCTCCGCGTCGACAGGGCAGCTACTGGGAGCGGCCGCGCCTCTCGCCCGACCGCCAGTGCCGGGAACGTGGGCGGGCTCCCCGACTGCTGCGGCGCTGGAACGATCTTAACCAATACATTTTTATGTTTGTTTATTAGTCATATGCGTAGAATTTCTCCTTATTTTCGGTTCAGTGTTTTAGTGTTCACTGTTTTTAGAATAGTGTAATTTTAATTTTGCTAACAATTTGAATGTAGGTCCCTCTTGATCTTGAGGCCCTAGGCTGAAGCCTAGTTAGCCTATAGGAAAATACGGCCCTGGCCTTACCAGATATTCTTAAGAGGAGTCAGAAAGGAGTGTATTCTATAGGTTGATGGAAACACAGGGGAAAGGTGTTTCTCATACTCTCTAAGAAACTGGCTTCTAAAAGTGAGAAGGGCTTTTCTTGATTTTAATGCCTGGACAGGTTCATAATGAATGAATTAATTTTTTGAAATAATTAGAATCTGGACCATTTAAGAGCTTCAAATGTTAAATACCTTAAATTATGCTAGGAGAATTCTTAGCCCCAGTGTAGCCAATGCAGTTCATGTTATATGATATATTAGCATCACCTACTAGTTCACAGCATAGCTTTGGGCCAATATTATTTCCAGAGACTCTTACATTGTACAAAAAGCACAATGTAAGAACAAATCAGGATATATGCAAAGCCTGAATAACCATTTCCAAGCCCTTCACAGTTAATTAGGTAAATATGTTCTCATGTCAAGATTGGTTTCTATTGATGAGACAGACAGAATCATGCTATTTTTCTAGACAATGTTTTGGAAATGGTTCATCATTGACCCTCCCCTCCCTCCCTCCCTCCCTCCCTCCCTCCCTCCCTCCCTCCCTTCCTTCCTTCCTTCCTTCCTTCCTTCTCCTTGAATTTTATTTGTTTATTTTCCCATCTGGGAATTTTCTGGTATTTTTGATACTAGCAAAACCTTTTCCTGTTTAATTTTTGACCCAAGACACTTATCTGGAGCTGACCCAAATAACTCAGCACTTTTTCAAATACTGGGAAAGTTCCCTTCTATTGAATGTTGACCTACAGTTTCATCAACAGGCACACAACTGAGAATGGGTGCTCCTTTTCTGGCAGAATGACAATTGTTATAACTGTCTCAACATGTTGTCTCTTTTTATTCTCAGCTAATCACCCCACATGCCATCCGTGTCCAAACACCTCCTCGTCACATCCCTGGTGTGGTTGAAGTAACATTATCGTACAAATCCAAACAATTTTGCAAAGGAGCTCCTGGTAGATTTATTTATACAGGTACGTGAAAATATCATAAGTCGAGACTGGGGAAGGACTTCATTTATTTCTCTCTCTTGAATTACTAAGGGTTAAAACTGTGGTTTCATTTCAAGAATTAATAGAAGAGGATTCAGATAATGTCTGAACAAGTTTATAGTTTTTGTGAATGTGACGACCTTGTTGAAAAACTATGTGTTTTCAAGTTAGATCTCTTCTCAGTATCAGGTTCTGGAAACAAAAATCATGAGGATATTTCTGCCTTGTTTTTGAGCTTTCCTTTAGTTAGGCCTAAAGAAGTAGCCTTAATTAAAAGGCCTTGAAAATTCTCAAAAGTTTTCTAACTTTATAAAAACAGAACAGAAAATTCTTTTCCTGAGAATTTCTGTTGAAATTCAGTAGATGGGGTTTTTTAAAACTTACTTTGTTTATTTGTTTCTGTTTGTTTCTGTTAGAGACGGTGGTGATAGTTGGGACACACTATGGGTGGGTTATTTCCTACAACATATGCTGCACAGTCTCCCTGATTGCTTACACTAGTGGTGGAGGGACAGGGGAATACACTTCCCTTGGGATCTCTGAGCTTTAATAGAAATCAGGAAAGCCAAGAAAACAAAAAAAAAAAAAAAAAAGGAAAAAAAAGAAATAGATGAATGGTTGTGAAAGAAAAGACCAGCTCCTTGCCCTGATTCTGAGATCCCATTTACTAAAGTCATGTCTTCTTCCAGTCTGTCCTCTATACTGGGGCATATTGAAACCAGATCAAAGTGATCTGGCAGGAGAGGGGTGTATTTCCCCATGGAGAGTTGAAATTGAAAACTTTTTATGTTACACTAAGGAAAAAGAGCTTTGATGATTCACTGAAAGACTCTGTCCCCACTGTACAGTTGCTGGGTTCCATGTCCCCATGTCTATTTCGGCTTTGCTATCAGGGAATGCAGAACCCTCACTTTTGGGTGAGTGTAGAGGGATGAACCCCCAGCTCCTGCCAACCTATTTTGTTTGAAAGCATGCCAATGTAATTACATAAATAGGTACCACCTTAGTGAGAAAGTAGCAGTGTTTTATGCACCTTGACATATAGTCATGCTGGCCACATGACCACAGAGGCATCTTTGGACAATGCTGTCTCCCAGTGCTGAACATACACACACTCTCACACACACACCAGACTTGGCAGGGGAAATTTTTTTATGTGTTGTTGGTTTTTTAGAAGGATGAACAGAGAAATATCAGCCTTATGGAAAATCAAAAGTGGGTTCTCCCATGTGCCCGATATTCCTGCTGATAAGCAGAAATGAGACTTTATTTTTCCCAGTGAAAAAATTAACAGACATTCGTGAATGCCAAATCCAACCTAAAGTCATTCCACCGATAATCTTGATCCCTAATTGTCTGTGTGGTCACAATAAAAAATCTTGAACCAGCCAGTGAAGTTGTTGGAAGACTGTTTTGATGTGTGTGTGTGTAAAGAGTGCTGGTTGCTTTAGTTCTTTACCAGGTGCAACTTTCAGACCGAAAGTAAGTGTAGTCCTTCATAATGCTCACTATGGTCTTTAATGCAGATGTTTACCAGAGCTGAAAACCAGGCAAGAATGAAAAACAGGACAGTGGGTTGTGGTTGTTTTTCACTCCACCGCACTGCTGTTTGGCCATACAGAGAGGAATGAAGGCAAGGAAATTGGTAGAAGATTCTTTGTTAGGTTCACCCAAGGAGAGGGGTGGGGGAGTTGTTTTGCTGTTATCTGCTAGAAGATGCTTCACAAAATTAGCAAGGGTAAAATCAAGCAATTTCTCAGT
This sequence comes from Thamnophis elegans, assembly GCF_009769535.1. Lineage (NCBI taxonomy): Eukaryota > Metazoa > Chordata > Lepidosauria > Squamata > Natricidae > Thamnophis > Thamnophis elegans. The sequence continues at coordinate 29,691,949 of NC_045553.1, read as the reverse complement.
CTCTCCGTCTAAGTAGATCATGACAAGCAAAGTGATAAACACAACTATTAAATACAGCTGCACCTGGTGTAACCAATTCCCCCAGCTCTTTCTGGCTGGTAGCAAAATGCTTTCAAGAAAGACACAGAACAATAAAAGAACTTCCAAGCTGCACAATTAACCCACTGTTGTTTTTCTCCTGTTTTCCTTCTATCAGCGGTGATCAGAACCTATTATGACGACAGTAGCATTTTTTTTTAAACAAGCTATAGATTACATTATTAACAATGATGGCATGCTTTAAAAGAGGAAACTACTCATTATTCTGTTTTGGTTTTGGTTTTTGTTTTTTGTTTTGCCTGAAGCAGGAGAGTGTTTTTCTCTATAACCCAAGCCTGTCTTATCTTGGAAAACATGCCACACATTTCCTGCAAAATTGCCAGAGGAATATTAAATTGGCAGGGCGGGTAATGCCATATTTACTAGTGCGGACGAAAGTCTTCCCATCTCAAAGGGAAAAGAAAATAGAAGGAAAAATAAACCATAAATACTAGGAAAGTATCCTTGCGACGTGCCCAGCTTTTCCATCTTGTTAACTTAAAATTGTTATTCCAAGTGAAATCCATCCTAGGGATTCCGCCCTCTCTAAATGGGCATGAGATTTGTGTGTGTGTGTGTGTGTGTGTGTGTGTGTGTGTGTGTGTGTGTGTGTGTGTGTGAGAAACCACACTCCAGAAAAGGGCATGGATAGGACAAAACAAAAATTAATTAATAACCACTGGTTCAAATTAATTACCTATAAAATAAAGTAACCATTATAAAATTAATTCATTGCCTGTAAAATAAGAGCCCCTACATAAATAAAATTAATTCATTGCTTGTAAAAGAAAAACTCAATTAAAAAAATCAATTTATCTGCATATAACCAGCCTTGCTCATACCAACTACTCTCGTTCATAGGAACTAACAAGTACACATGTAAACACACATTCCTCTTTTTCCATTCATCACTAAGAGTGGTGGTGGTGGTGGGGAAGAATGGCTGAATAGGAGATGAGGGTAAGGAATGGTAGTAGTGGTAAAGGAAGAGAAATGGGAGAAAAAAATGGATGGAGGAGAAAAGATATATATGAACAAGGAAAGACCGAAAGCAAACAGAAACTCTGGTTACAAAAGGGTTAAGTTTACCAGGCAATCAGCCTTTCCCAAATGATGGCTAGCTTTCAATGTCATCCGCATTTTTCAATATTTTTCAGCTGTTTACAACTCCGAACTTTGCTTATTTTCAACAGGGTTTTCTGTCCATCTTAGCAAGATGACTCTTATGCCCATGCAAATCCAGTATTTAAATTTTTAAAATATCTTTTTAAATTTAATGTATTTAGATTTATAATTTCTTTGTACATTTGAGCATTACAGGTCATAATGCTCAAATGTACATGGGCTCCAATGATTCTTAATCTCTTTGACTTGTATATTTTTATCATGTGGCAGTTGCCTGACGTTTCTTTAATTAGGGCAAGACAGCACAAATATCTGCTGAAATATAACATGACATGAAATCATATAGTTTATCCTGGAGGACCAACCATTCAAATATGGCCATGATAGATGCAACCTTCAAATTGATATTATCATATGTATGACCGTATCCCTCCTTTTTTTTCGTTGTTTGCTTTTTTTTGTGCAGAGTTTTACAGGTGCAGTGCACACAGCACATCACACACACACAAATCTTGATAGAACTGTATTTAAAATCAAGTCAAGACTGCCTTTATGTTTTATCCTTGTACAGAAAGATGCACCCAGATAAAACATCATATGTATGGTAGTGCAGTGGTTAGAGTGTGGTACTGCCGGCTACTTCTGCTGATTGCCGGCTGACTGCAATTTGACAGTTCAAATCTCACCAGGCTCAAGGTTGACTCAGCCTCCCATCCTTCCGAGGTGTATAAAATGAGGACCCAGATTGTTGGGGGCAGTTCTGTTAACCACTTAGAGAGGGCTGTAAAGCACTGTGAAGCAGTATATAAGTCTAAGTGCTAATGCTAAGTGCTATTGCTATGTATATTGCATCAACAGTTCTTGAAGCAATCCTCACACATGCTAGTCAGGGTCCCATTATTGTGCTTTTACGCATTGCTCATGTGTTATAAGTAAGTAAGATAGATGAACGGAAGGCACTAAATTCTAACAAACTATAGATGTAGGCTATTCTGTTCATTTTGTGTAGGGTGGGAAAAGTGGAATAAGAGAGCACTCCTAACATGTCACTTTCCTTTAGAAGCAAAGTTGGGTCATTCCAAACTAAAATATAAAGGTATCCCTAGTAGAATCAGGCTATTGCTAAATACATGCTTAGTTCTTGTTTACTTCTGAGCAAATCCAGGTGAATAGAAATGCAAATATTCAGTTTCTCATCTCTTAGTGTACTTTTTGTTTGGTCGTATTTGGGGCTATTGTTCCTGACCAGGGATAGAGATTGGCTAAAGTTTTTGATGCATGCTTTAATCTGATCAGTGTCCGAACTCTGGGAAGCTGATAGCAATCTCTGGGTTGAGACAAGGCTCCAGTCAGCAGCACCCAAGGGAGTTTGCCACAAAGGCTTTCTTGTGCTGTTCCTATTAGCAAGCAGATGTAGATGGCAAGGCAGGGATCTCAGGAGTTCATGATTCAGCTGCTGAAGATCTGAGGAGGGTCCTTCAATATTTAATACCAAATCCAATATTCATTTCATGTTCCAACTGATTAGGCATTAGCGGAACAGGAACAGCAGCGAGACAGCTTGTTTGAAGAAAGACCCATAAACTATTTTTTTAAAAAAAGACAACTATAAAAATTAAAAATAAATTCCAAGGGTACATCTAAATGTCAACGGGGGAGCTGTTATCTGTATGCATATGTTCTGTGTGATGGGTACTTGTAATAGGTTATGGCAAAGGATGCCACGCTAGCATTGCTCTAGTTAAAGATCTGCTAGCAATTTCTTTCAGGGGAGCCTCTATCAGGGTTGTGTGGATGGCAGTCATGAGACCGATCAGGGTGCCAAGCCAAGCATCTTTCCTCCTGGCCCGGTAGGGTGGGGAGAAACCCCTCCGTGGCTTAATTAGTTAGACAGCTCTTTGTGGAGTTTTGAAATCTGAAATGACAAGACTGAATCGTGAAAGTATCTCCCTGCTGATTTTGTTTTGGGGAAAATCAGGGATTTAACATTGGTTTCAGATGGAACAAACTAAAATCTGTCCATATATTACACACTTCTCTGCATAAGTATGTAAAATCTTGCTTGCCATCCGTACATGTGTAAAATGCATAAGATATCCATGAATAAAATCCCATTCAGGTTTAAGAGATATTTGGCAACCTGCTCTCCTTTTGGTCTACTACAGGGGTGTCAAACTCAATTTTATTGAGGGCTGCATAAGGCTTGTGTTTGACCTCAGGGGGCCGGGTGGGCATGACCAGTTAGATGTCACTTGTGTCAGAGGCTTCTGTGGCAGCCCAAGTGCTGTGCCAGCAAAAATGTAGCTCCATTTTTGTTGGCAGAGGTTAGGTTAAAGGTTAAAGGTTTATTGCATTTATATGCCGCCCTATTCCCAGAGGGACTCAGGGCGGCTAACAAACCCAGGGGAGGGGGGTAGTACAAACAAGGTAACACAACAAACAAGATACAGAGAAAAATTTAAAAACAATCAACAGTCACACAATTCGAGCGGGAAAGGGAACTCGTCAACCCCAGGCCTGCCGGAACAGCCAGGTTTTAACGGCTTTACGGAAAGCCTGAAGGGATGTGAGGGTCCGAATCTCCGCGGGGAGTTCATTCCAGAGGGCTGGAGCAGCCACAGAGAAGGCCCTCCTCCGGGTTAGGTGCTGCAGATTGTCAGTGATTTCCTTCTCCAGCACATGGATAAATACACCTGGAAACATCTACCTACCTACTCTCTCTTTCTTCCTCCCTCCCTCCCCCCTCTCTCCTCCTCTTATCTACCTACCAACCTACTCTCTCTCTCTCCCTACCTATCTACTGTATTTCTCTCTCTTTCTCTTTCTATTTCTCTCTCTCTATCCCTCTACCTACCTACCTACCTACCTACTGTATCCCTCTATCTACCTACCTACATTTTTTAATTTGCCTCTTCAAAACCTTGGCGCGTCTTATACTCTGAAAAATTCGGTACTTAAAATCATAAATGATCCACTCCCAAAGTGTTACAGGTCAATTGTCCAATTAGGTTCATTGGTGGACTCCCTAGGAATTCCACTCCATTCTCATTTGACACCTATGGGAGGTGACCTTGGTTCCCATGAGATAGAGCAATTTTGTGTCTTGCAGTGCATTCCAGCCTCCCCCCCCCCAATACTGTGTGGCAACTGAGAACCAACAAAATGGCTTCTGCCAGGTTTGGTTTGAAGTTGACACCCATGGTCACATGGTTAAAATTAAGATGCTTGGCAACTGAGTCATATTTATGACAGTTGCAGTGTCCCAGAGTCATGTGATCTCCTTTTGCAACCTTCTGACAAGCAAAGTCAATGGGGAAGCCAGAGTCACTTAATACCCATGTTACTAACTTAACAACTGCAGTGATCCACTTAACAACTGTGGCAAGGAAGGTCATAAAATGGGCAAGACTCACTTAACAAATGTCCTACTTAGCAACAGAAATTTTGGGCTCAATTATGGTCGAGGACTAGTACCTGTATTGATCTGCATGACCAAGGTAAAAAGTGATCCTTAATCCCAAACTGTCAGCATTTTAAAATAAAAATGTTAACAACCCGAACTAGTCTTAGAAACAGCTCTCATCTATATTATTGTTTTAGAAAAGCCCAAAAGCTAGAATTTTAAGATATATAAATATTAAATGCTTATAATTCTAAACCTAGTCTTCCAGGTTACCACCATGAAATAAGTCCATATTTAAGGTGAAATGAATCCATATTTAAGACAGTCTTCTTCAAAAATTAATATTAAATAGTAGCCAGATTTTATCCCTGTGTTACAAACTTGAATATTCCCATTAGATATTCTTGGTTAAGTATGTGCATTTAGATCATTTGGGTTTTCTTTTCCTTTCCTTTCCTTTTTTAAAAAAAAAAAGTTCTCCAATTTATAATCCATGCAGCTTGATCCAAGACATGTAACTTACTTCAACTATTAGGCTCGGAACGAACAAGAGAAATGGCAGATAGTGATATATAAGATCTCAAGAGGCTTCTGACAAATTCTCACGATTATTGGCACAATTTCTCTGCTCTGCTCCCAGAAGGGAAATAGATTCTATGGCAGTTGAAATGTGTATTATTAAACTTCTTAAGCGATCCAGAATGTTTCCCAATAGGCATTGAAATTTTTTTCTAAGTATAGCAAAGTTGACATTCTTAGGTCTAAGTCTTTCCCCTTCAACCCTCATTTGATTCCATCCAACAATCTTTAAACTGGCCCATCATTATTCCATTAAAATAAATCAAAATCCATGTCACCAGAGCCTATTATGGCTACGCAGGGTACTTCCATTCTGTTCTGCTAAAGACAGCCAGATGGGAAAATCTGAGGCCAGATAAAAAGCTGAATTGGCACCAGGTTTAACTTCACATTCCAACAAAGCAAAGTTGCAGTGCTAAAGGGTTTTGCTCACTATGCTATGACCATTTCCAGTTTGCACCTCCTGGAACTCTATTTTTTTATTGTTTTCTATTTTTTTCCTGGTAGTTCTCTGAATTGCAAGATGCTGATTAAAAGAAGATAAGCCATCTTTTAATTATGAAGGTTAACATTATCAGAATGTTTGCAGCTGAAAACAATGTCATTGTGTGATATGTATCTTTTGCAAAAAAAAATCATAAATCCACAATTAACTATCAATTTATTCTTTAAAAAAAAGAAAATCAGATGAATGGAGAAATGCAGTGGAATAGATTTGCAAAAAATTTCTAAAAACTAATATGGATCAGAAACGGTTGGACATTCTCTTTGGTCAAGTACCCCATCATGGCCCTATTAATGGCAGGCAGAGGATTGCAAAATGTCTGCCATTTTGAATTTCTCTTACTGACCTGATGAACTAATGAAGAAGGGAGCAAGATGGACATTTTAAAGGGGCAAATTTCCTACTATTTGGGTAAACACAGATTTTCCTTGAGTTGAGTTCTTCTCCTGATGACTCCATGGAATCTTTTTGTGGCTTTCTGGGAAGCTGTAACTAAATTGTTTTGCCTCCTTTTGAAATGTTTGTCCAACTTCCCATCTACTCTGCAATGCTGAGATCCCTAATAGTCTTTTGGAAGCCATCTTTGGAGATGCAATTATAATTGGTTCTATTCAACCAACTTAAACTATGAATTTTTAGGAGACCTCTTGAGAAATATAGGTGTGGACCACTTTATTGATGAGTGAGTGCAGACATTGTTCTCTAAATAAATGCATGTTCACTCCAGGCAAAATGTAATGATCTGATCATCCTTGCCTAAACCATTTTGCAAGTGGTTTTTTTTTTTTTTTTTTGCTTTTCTCTGATTTCATTTTTTTTCTGTCCAAAACCACATTGGTAGTTGTATTGATCATGAAGATACCAATTGATTGGAAGGAAAAGTAAAACCAGTGATCTTCTCCAGGATTTGCCCTTCACTGGGTAAACCTCTAAATTAGACCCTTTTGACACATCAAGCGCAAGAAGAATTAGAGAAGAAGGTCTACGTTACAAGATAATGTAGTTCCTTTTGGATGACCAAGATGGTTCTTTAAGGGTTATTCATTGCTAGGCAGCAATACTGTAATCCCAAACAATCTTAATGGTCTAAGAGATCTGTTTTATCATTTCTTGCTCAGAAAAAGTTGATAATTGATTTGATTGATTCAATTTGATTGATTTGATTTGTTAAGGCTGCCCAATTAGAAAAAGTTGTTCAATTTACAATATATCCAATTAGAATCTTGAATATGTCCCCAAAATATCAGTTTTTTAAGTATACCAGACTTGATATATCCAAGATTATGAACTCCAATACACATTTTATTAAAAAGTTACAATAAAAGAATCTTGCAAGTCTGAATACTTGCAAGGGAATGTCGAGTCTGTTACCCCTTTGAAGAAGTCTAGACAGCAAAGCAAACTCTCCAAAACTAATTCTATCTTTATTGTAAAGTTACAGTAACAGGATCTTGCAAGTCTGAAAGCACTTCTCTCCATCCTGGCTTTCACTTTCCAGAGATCTGAGTCCTTCTGAGATGCTTTGGACTTTGATTTCTCTTACCAAACTATTGTCTAGGCTGTAGTTCTTCCTTCTATCATCCAAGGTTAGGGTTATTAAAAGTGTCAAATGCTTTTTAAAACTAAGTTTCTGTCTCAGACTAAAATTTATTTTATCTTGATTGTCTTGATTGTGATTCATCCTCTTTTTCCTCAGGGTTATTTCTACTCCCCATTTCACAGAAGCTGACTGGTAACAATGCATGTTAGGTGGCAGTGATGGGCATAATTGGAAGCACCCATTACTGCTGACACAATTACATTTTGAACCATCTGCAAGTTCCCGATGGCCTACAAGGCCAGACCCATGCAAAACACATTGCCACAGTCCAATTGTGAGGTGCCTAGGGTGTGAATGAGCATCTGAAGGGCTTCCCTGTTGAAGAAAGGGACCCCATTGTGCACAAGATAAACCTGTGCAAATTCTCTTCTGGCCATAAGTGTCACCTGCTCTTTGAGCAATAGCTGTCACAAATGTGGAAAAGCTTATTTTCTCTCTCCCTCTTGATTAGTTAGCATCTATTATCCATTCCTTCATATGCGTGCAACATTAATTATTGGTTTTTTCCATTATTCTATTTCTTTTTTTTCAGTGCAAAATAATTTCCAACTTTTGTGTTTTTTCCCCTTCCCCTACAAACATTTCACTTGTTTCTCTTTTTCCACCCTCTTTTTCAGCTTTAAATGAGCCAACCATAGATTATGGTTTCCAAAGACTCCAGAAGGTCATCCCAAGACATCCAGGTGATCCAGAACGACTAGCAAAGGTAAAGATTCCTTCCTCACCTCTTGACTTCACTTACATGACAAGATAAAAAATAAATGGCTGCATTGGTCTGGCCTTCTGAACCACAAATCTACTTCCCACATTTTATTCTACCGTTGTTTGCCCAACTCTGATCTGTGTAGCCAATTTAGGCACAATACAAATAATCCTTGATTTATGGCCACAACTGACCCCAACATTTCAGTTGTTAAGTGAGACATTTGTTAAGTGAATTTTGTCCCCGTTTCATGACCTTTCTTGCCACAGTTGTTAAGTGAATCTCTGCAGTTGTTAAGTTAGTAACATAGTTGTTAAGTGAATCTGTCTTCTCCATTGACCTTTCTCACCAATGGAGAAGCCACACTGGGCATAACAACCCAATTGCAAGCCAGATTGCAGTGGAACACTAAACCGTCATAAATATGAGTCTGTTGCCAAGCATCTGTATTTTGATCACATGGCTGTGGGGATGCTGCAAGTGTCAAAAATGGCTCACAAGTCATTTTTTTCAGTGCCGTTATAACTTCAAATGGTCACGGAACAAATGGTTCTAAATCAAGTGCTCCTTGTACAGGGTATGTCAGCCCCTCCATACCGTATTCTCAATATATGGTAGGTTTATTTATTTATTAAACACATTTCTGTGTTGCCACAATCTAAAGAGACACTTGGTGGCTCGGACAGAACAGATACAGGTTGAAACATCCACGATACGAAAAACAAAAACTCTAAACTCAATAAAAATAAAAGTCGTAAAATAAAACTGAATAAAATAAATATGAAATAATTGAGTAAATCATGGCTGACTCTGGGCAAACTCATGATATGAGCTGATGGATTGGTTTAGTTTAACATAATGTTTTTGTAAACCATGCTTTATGGCTTAGCATGTTCAGAGCATGATTGAATTAAGGGAGCCTGGTTAAATGTGTTCTTCCCACTATTTGTTTTCGTGATGAAAAGCTACTGGGAGCGCAAAAACAGAATGGTGAGATATGAATTACTAATAAATAATAATAATTTTAAAAAAGGGAAGGAAGGAGGGAAGGAAGGAGAGAAGGAGAGAAGAAAGGAGGGAAGAAAGGAGGGAAGGAAGGAGAGAAGAAAGGAGGGAAGGAAGGAGGGAAGGGAATGTAGGAGAGAAGGAAGGGGGGAAGGAAGGAGGAAAGGAAGGGGGAAAGGAAGGAGAGAAGGAGAAAAGAAAGGAGGGAAGGAAGGAGGGAAGGAGAGAAGGAGGGAGGGAAGGAAGGGGAGTAGGAGAGAAGAAACGAGGGAAGGAAAGAGGGAGGAAGAAGAAGTAGAACCGTTGTAAGATAAGATGGATCTATGGGATGATAAAAAAGCAATCTTCAAGTATATTGTCAACAGTAGGGAAAAATTGTTATAAATACATATTATTAATAACAGTTATGAGATCATATAATTGTGAATGTATATATGAAATTGATAAAATAAAATAAATTATAAAAAATTTTTTTAAAAAAAGACTTGTGTTTTGTTTAAAAGAACATTAGCATTTGTCCTGTTTGATTTCAGGGTCTGTTGTGTTTCACACTGTGCTTGCCTAGCTTTTACCACCACATTTTTCAATGCATGACATATCCTTGGTTGTCCTTTTCTGCTTGCAGGAGATGCTGTTGAAGCGAGCAGCCGACCTGGTTGAAGCACTGTATGGGACACCACATAACAATCAGGTTAGAGCTCCTCTCTTTTTTATCCCGTGAATGTGTTAAGAAGGCGTTGTGTTGCCAGCGTTTCCTGAGTCACCTTTTCACCTGATCTACTTGAGTGGAACTGATGAGGCTTAATGCTCCATTAAGACTCCTCTACAGTCCTTCTGGGGAGGTCTTTCTCATTGTGGTACAGAATTTATCTGCCATTTCAATCCAATAATCCATTCCAAGGAAACAATTTCTCCTTCCTCCAATCTCTGTTTGCAGAGGATGAGCATACAACCCATTCTGCTCCATCATCCTGTCTGATGAAATTTCTAGTGTGCTGTTAGTCTTCTCTATTGGATGATTTTATTACTACGGAATAATTTTGGTTTCTACAGAAACTTCTAAAAAGTTTTATAAACATTTTTAAAAGCTTGTAATTTTGGAGATCTTCCTTTAGCTTGTTCTTTATTTCTTTGCCTTCAATCTGCCAGTTTTTCTAGCCCTCCTTTACTGCGATATTTATTCATTCTTCCCATTCTCTCCCTCCCATTCAGTGCCCTCCCAAAACAGGGACAGATAACACCTGTTAGAGTTCTCAAGTGTCAGGATCCAGAGGGCTTTTAGGTCATTATGCTTTGCAGCTTTAGAACCCACAGATGGCTCACTTGGGCTCTAGGTGAGGATTGAGTAGTATTTTTTTCTACATTTCTCATCAGAGTGACTTTATTTATTTATATTTCATGTTTCTAGACCCTTCATCTCCCTCAGAGAGAGCTATTTCAGATGTCAAAAGTTGATGGAGTTGAGGCAAGTGAGGGGGGTACCCCTTTTTCTCTTTCTGGCATCTCCTCCTTTATCCTCCTTTATCTTTCCTTCTGATGCCCTTTTATTCTGTTAATCTTCCACTGCCCAGAAAGGCCAAACAGAAAAGAACAGGTTACTCTTTACAGTATGAACTCTTTGAGGAAGAGGTCTTTTACATTAGCCAGTTAGCCAAGTATAATTCGCGTAAGAGTCTATTTGAAACGAAACCTTAGAAATTGGAAATAACAACAGCAGTAGCAGCAGGCCTGATCTTCGCATTTTCTTACACATCGTACCTGGTCCCTCTTCATCTCAAGACACATGTTTGCTGAACATCTGGGGAGGATTTTTTTCCTTCTTCTTTTTTTTAATTTGTAAAGCAAATCAGTCCAAGTGGAATAAAATTTATGCTGATTTTTGTCCTTCTTTTTTGCTTGTTTTCAGGACATTATTCTGAAGCGAGCTGCTGATATTGCGGAAGCTCTCTACAGCGTCCCAAGAAACCCAGGTCAGATCCCTGCTTTGTCCAGCTCTCCTGCTCACAGTGCCATGATGGGCATCAACTCCTATGGCAGCCAGCTGGGAGTTAGCATCTCTGAGTCCACACAAGGGAACAATCAAGGTAAAAGTGCTGAATTGAAAGGTACACCACGAATGAAGGTTTTGCTTCAAGAAAATCATGGCCAGAAACTGGGAAATGTTGGTCATGACTTAATTCTGATGTAGTCCTTATTACCATACTTTTTGGACTATAGCAGTTAGACTTATATACCACTTCATAGGGCTTTCAGCCCTCTCTAAGCGGTTTACAGAGTCAGTATATTGCCCCCAACAACAATCCGGGTCCTCATTTCACCCACCTCGGAAGGATGGAAGGCTGAGTCAACCCTGAGCCGGTGAGATTTGAACAGCCGAACTGCAGAACTGCAGTCAGCTGAAGTAGCCTGCAGTGCTGCATTTAATCACTGCGCCACCTCGGCTCTATAAGACGCATCAGAGTATAAGACGCACCAGAGTATAAGACGCACCAAGATTTTGAAGAGGAAAACATGAAAAAAAAATAGTTGCTGGCCTCTGTGCATCCAGATTTTGCCCCCCCCCCAGCCCCCAGGAGCACTCTGCAGGCCTCCCAAACCCTCTACGCGTCCCATTTTTACGAAAAACAGGCCAATTTTTGCTAAAAACAGGCCCGTTTTTGGCCTCCCCCTACGCATTCTGTTTTTGCTCCCCCCAGGACTCCCAAACCCTCTGTGCCCTGTTTTTGCAAAAAACAAGCCCATTTTTGGCAAAAAATTGGACACATGGAATGGGGTTTCGGGAGGCCAAAAATGGCCATATTTGGTGTATAAGACGCACCACCCTCTTTGGGGGGAAGATGTGTGTCTTATACTGGGAAAAGTATGGTAATTCCCAAGGCCACCATAATAGCATATTGTTTTCTTTATTTATTAAAAAAAACAACCCTCTGGTTTCAATATTGTCCATGCCATCCTGTTCTCTTTTTAATTTTCTTCTAAAATATTGTCCATCCATAGCCTTAACCGTCCCTATAGTTCATATGTGCGTGTAGTATAAATCCATTTCTCTCTCTTACAATTTTCAAACAGTTTACCTTTAAAACCTATCCTTTGGGGGGAAAAAATAATTGACCATGAATTTCTACCGAAATCCTCGAGAAGGAGCAGCCTTGACCACTATTTGCAGCAAATCCCATGTTAAATTTATAAATATTAAAAACACAAGTGTGCTAATTTTTTCCAGATCTTGAAACAACACCCTTTCACATTCTTTCAACATGCAGATCTGATTGGTGAAATGTACATATGTTGTCAAACAAAGTGAAGTACTTGTCAACTAGTGGAACTTGCTTAAGGGTGAGAGGCTGCAACAGATCTTTAGAGAGGACCTTATGTTTTACCCTGCAAAACTGTATTTGTGAAGTTAGTAGCACACTTATTCAGCTTTTTACTTAGAAATACAAACCTTTAGTCTTGCAATTAATCATCTGAGGACTCTGATGTTAGAGAGAAATGAAAAACTATACAGAATTTAAAAAGATTTTAAATAGATCTATAAAATCCTGAAAGGAGCATCTATGGTGCTCTCTGAACTTACTTGTTTTCTTGCATACTATGCAATGCTTGACAATAATAATTTTATCAATAGAAGAAAATATTTGTAGCTCAGGGTTGAATTGGTGCTAGCTGAGCTTCATTGTTTGCTTGCAGATGTTTTATTACCCAACGAGGTAACATTGTCAGTTTTAAAAATGCATACATATGTGGCTATGTACACACGAAATAGAATAGAAGATTCCTAATATTTAATAAAACAGATGTTTGGAGTAGGAATATCAGTGAAGCAGCTTAGAAGAGGCAACTTTCTAAAGATAAACTTTTATTTTCCGTTTCTCTACTTGACAAAACAAGAACTGGAGGCTCTAGAGGGAGGTTATTTGGTGAAAGCTTAAGTAAGACTCCCCAATAGTAGAACCTATTTGACTATCAAACAATTTGTTCTCGACTTGGTGAGTTTGCCTTTTTTCTTTCATGATTGGGCAATCATCTAACAAGATGACAGCCTATATTATAAATCTTGGACTGGAAAGAGAGCTGGACTAGGTGATAACAAAACTCCCCAACTTTTTTTCAGCTCTGGAATTCTACATTTCACTTCATAAGCTGAATTATTTGTTATTGTTCAGTCAGGAAGTCGCATCTGACTGTTCGTGACCTCTTGGACCACAACAGACCAGGCCCTCCTGTCCTTCATTGTCTGTTGGAGTTCAGCCAAACTCATGTTCATTGTGTCAATCACACTGTCTATCCTCTGCCATCCCCTTCTCTTCTTGCCTTTCATCTTTCCCAACCTCAGGGTCTTTTCCAATGAAGAATCCTCTCTTCTCATTTGGTGACCAAAGCTTGACCTTCAGTCTTTCCAAAGGACAGCCAGGGTTGATTTCCTTAAGCTGAACTAATACTATGCCAAATTTCACCTTTCAGTTTCTTTCCCAGTGGAAAATGAGGTCTTTTTTCTACCCTATCTACATTTTTGAATCCGTATTTGTTTCCCTTTCTTTCTGACGCAGTTGTACGGCATATGTACAGCCAGAAAATGATCCTGATGGGTTGTTTTCTTTTATGTATTTTGCAATCGCTCTAAAGCCTCCCTCACCATTCTCACTTCCAAACCGAAAACCCCAGGAAAGAAGTTCCTTCTTCAGATCTTTCTCTGGGACTGAACTGAAGTGTGAGGAACCAAGGAGGCTGCAGACTGCTGGAAGGAGGATTGTATAATTTAAAAAAATGTAGCATTCACACACACTTCTCGGCCATCTGGTAACTCAATAAGAATGCCGTAGTCCACCCTTGAGGATTAAACTGAAATTCTTTTCTCCTTTAGAAAAGAGTGAAAGTAAAACCTCACATTCTATTGAGATTGACAAACCTAGGAGAATGGGTTTTTTTTTTCATCATTATTTAGGATTCTGATTCCAGGCAAAATGTTATTTCATTGTACACTTGGGCATTTTTTCATGCTATTTTTCCTCTCTACAACTTCTTTTATTTTTTGTATTTTTTAAAATCTAAAACATTAAAGTTCAAACTCCCCCAAAAAGGGGAGCGGGGGAAGGAAAGGAAATATAAAAATGAAACTAGAGAAGATGACACAAAGAGAAAATAATGTGTCTTAAAAAAGGAGAAACAAAACAAGCATGTACATAAATTGTTCCCCTAATAATTGAATAATGATAAATATATTTCAAAAATAATAATCCCCTCCTTGCGAAGCAGGCGTACAATTTATAGATTTCTAGAACACTGTTCACCCAAGGTATTTGGCCTGACATCTATCCACTATATAGAAAAAAAAAGCCACAGTTCACAGATAAAACCAACTGCAAAATTAAACTACTGTTTGGTTCTGTTCAGATTTGCTTTATTCTAATGCTTAATTTTTAATGTTTAATTTGTGTGCTGATCCATGACCATGATAAAGATTGAATGAAAGAATGAATCTATTCATGATCCAGGTAACTGAAGAGCACCTGTCTAAGAGGGACCATCCTGTTATCCTGACTGATGGACACTCGGTGAATGTTTATTTCTTGCAGGCTACATCCGCAACACAAGCAGCATATCCCCACGAGGTTATTCCTCCAGCACGACCCCTCAGCAGTCTAATTACAGCACCCCCAGTAACAGCATGAACGGCTACAGCAACGTCCCCATGTCCAACCTGGCTGTTCCCAGTTCACCTGGATTTATTAATGGTTCTCCCACAGGATCGCCCTATGGCTGTGAGTAGTTTCCTTCTCTTCTATTCCTCTAGCTCCACCTGACCTTGGGGTTGGCTTACGTTAAGAGGCAATCTGCCAGAAAATGTTTATTTCCTTTTTTGGGTCGTCTGTCAGAAGGTGCCTCAACTTTTTTAATCAGACAATTAAGCCCAAAAATTTCTGCAGAGCAAGCTTTGCAAGAACACAGGACTGCTTTTGTCAACTGTTTGTGGTTCTCTGTCACAAATGTATTAGGTGGCTCTGTATCACTTGAACTTTAGCTCTTGGCATCCTTCAACGCCAGCAGCTGGGAATCTAATATCCCATCAAAATCCATAACTTCTGTCTGCCCTGCTCTCTTTGCTTTGTTCTGATCTCCAGTGCCAGGAGTGTGCCATAAGCAGACCCAAGCTCCAAGTTGGCCACAAGTTGATTTTATTATTATTATTAACCTTTAATTGCAACAAACGTGGCGGTATGCAGTGGCTAACACGCTGAGCGTGTCGATCGGAAAGGCTGGCAGTTCGGTAGTTCGAATCCCTAGCACCGTGTAATGGAGTAAGCTCCCGTTACTTGTCCCAGCTTTTGCCAACTTAGCAGTTCGAAAGCACGTACAAATGCAAATAGAAAAATAGGACCACTTTGGTGGGAAGGTAACAGTGTTCTGTGCACCTTTGGCATTTAGTCATGCTGGCCACATGACCACCGATATGTCTTCAGACAGCGCTGGCTCTTCGGCTTTGAAACAGAGATGAGCACCGCCCCTAGAGTCGGGAATGACTAGCATATTTGTGCAAGAGGAACCTTTACCTTATGACAACCTTTTTTGAAGTTGTGTATGGGGAGGGAGGGAAAGATCAGAGAGCATGAGAAGAATGTTCCCAGATGAGAAAGAAAAGGAGTACCAAAAGGAGAGGAAATATGTAGTCGCTGCTTAATTAAGCCTTACCTCCATTATCAGAAATATCCACCAGCAGTTGTTTTTAAATTATTGTCTCCTTTAATACAAAAGGAATCAGTGTGCAGTTAATGTATTAGATAGATATGGTTGGATGTTGTTCTTTTCATGTCCACAATGCCTTGGGCTTAGTAGTGGTGGCCCCCTTACAGGCAAGCTGTTCTCAGCTTTCTTCTCAGAAAGCCACAGTTCCAAGAGAGATCATCAAGAAAGAAGAAGACCTTCCAAAGTCCTTTATCCAAAGGCCCTGGTGTGTGTGTGGGGGGGGAGGGTATTTTCAATCCTTCATTTATCTTCTTAGTATATGATCAGTACATGAAAGACAAGTCCCTTAAAAACATCTTTCCCATGCTGATATGTATGTTTTAAGGATAGTCCGAAATAACTTTCATTGTTCTATAAAAAGCAGTTCTTCCATCTTTTAAATTTTTACTGAGGGCTCAGCTACAAATGAATTCCAGGTCCTTTTTTGCTTCCTTGGAGATAGTAGAGTAGAATGGGGTAAGAATTGAGGTTTCTTCTGAATATTGCCGAGAAGTCATGGATTAGTATCATTGAAGCCAGAAGAATGTTTAAAACTTTGCTTTTCCAGCAAAGAATGCCATGGTCATCACCAGGTCTTATTAAAATAGCAACTGGATCATCGATAGAGAGACTGCACTATTAACTACATTTAGAAAAAAACCCATATTATTTGGTTGGTGGGGGGAAGAGAGAGAGATCAAGAGATGGTGAAATCTAGTCCTACCTTAACCATGAAGCCAACTTTGGGCTGGTCACTCTCTCTCAGCCCTAGGAAGAAGGTCCTGGTGAGACACTTCCAAAAATGTTGCCAAGAATGTCAAATGGTCTTCTCTAGGTACTCACCAGGAATCAGGATTAACTCAAAGTCTAAATAAAGCCACGGTGGTGCAGTGGTTAGAGTGCAGTACTGCAGGGTACTTCTACTGATTTCTGGTTGCCTGCAAGTTGGCAGTTCAAATCTCACCAGGCTCAAGGTTGACTCAGCCTTCCATCCTTCCAAGGTGGGTAAAATGAGGACCCAGATTGTTGGGGGCAAGAGGCTGACTCTGTAAAGCACTTAGAGTGGGCTGTACAAGCACCATAAGGCGGAATACGTATAAGTCTAAGCGCTATTGCTATAAACAAGCAAATAACTGCAGTTTTATAAAACTAAGATTAAATTCCAACGAATTTGCTAGGACTGATTTTAGTGTCGAGGGGAAAATTAAAACAACATTCTCAAGCAACCTAAAAATAAATTGGATGAGATTAGGCTTATTCTCAGGAAAAGAGAGGTGTGTGTGTGTGTGTGTGTGTGTGTGATGTGTGTGTGTGTGTGTGTGAGAGAGAGAGAGAGAGAGAGAGAGAGAGAGGGAGGGAGAGAGAGATATGACATAGTGCAATATTTTGGAGTAAGGTTTTGAGAACAGATTTATTCATTATATTTATTATAAAGTCTCCCAAACCATTAGGCGCTACTTCCATTTCTATATCCAATTACATAAGACATGTATTACCCAGCAGCAGTATTGAATTGTTTTCCACACTTGTAGGATGAGAACATTTTGAATTTGGTTCCTTCCCCCCCCCCCATTTTTTTTTTAATAAATGGCCTGTTTGGAAAAAGGAAAAAAAAAACTCACCAAGAAAGAAATCTGAAATGCTGATTGCTTTTGCACAGTGAGTTTAAAGTTGGCCAAACAGATGTTTGCTAGGGTTTTTTTTTTAAAGAAAAGAGAAAACTTACAAATTCTGCTTCCTGGCTGAATTGTGTGTGCCAAGTTTCAGTTCCAGAGGGGGGAAAAAAACAGCTGAATTTTATATTCCTGACTATCAGAGTTTAGAATGAGAGGCTGACAGATTCTTGAGAAAAAATATAATTAGAGTATCATTCAAAGCTAGAGAAGATATTCAGCAATGTGAAATACAGTGGTGATTTTGGCGGTGTGCCACAGATTAATGGAAGCATCTTAACCTGAAATGAAATTTGTTTGCTCATTTTAAATTTGGTCCAGATTTATCGGACCACATTTCTCACTGTTCCCTATGGAGATGATAGCAAACGTAATCAGCTCATGTAGAATGCATGAGGCTGCTTGAAAATATTTGTTTAGAAATACTATTTTGTATTGCAAAACATTGTGGACCTCCTCATTTCCCCATGTTTCCTCCCTTCACAGAAATTTACCCTGGCTCAGCTAACCTTGGTTAGCCCTTTGCCCTCACCTATCCTGCCTTGACACGATCCTGTTTATGGTACATGACTAATAGGAACAAGGATTCTTTCCCTTCCCTGTTCATGAGCTTCTCTATTCAGATAGTTTACATTTCAAATCCTGGTTCCTGATTATGGGATTCTCTTCTAGTTTCTTGTCTGGTTCCACCCACTTTTGTATGTTTTAAAAGAGATTTGAAAACTACTTATTTAATAATCTAGACCAGGGGTGTCAAACTCAGTTTCATTGAGGGCTACATCGGGGTTGTGTTAGACCCGTGGGGGAAGGGGGGAATGGCCACCTTGATGTCACTTGTGTCAGGAGCGCCTGGGGTGGCCCGGCTACTCTGCCTGTGAAAACAGGCTCCTGAGCTCTGATTTTGGCTGCAATGTCTTCCTGCAACCTTCTGCCAGCAAAAATGGAGCTCGAGCTGCAGAGCCAGGTTGCTACCGGGCTCACACCAGTTTGGGTGAACTAGTAGTGAAAATTGCAACTGGGTCATTGAATCGGTAAGGACGGCAGGCTCGCCATGCCCACAAACTGATTCCCCAGTTGCCACGGCATGTTTTTTTGGCATTTTTAATCTTCTGCAGACCTATTTACAGGCAACTGCAAAAGTGCAAGCACACCAATCTGGCAGTAATGCCGGCAGCAATCCACCTCTGCCAGGCGGCCCTCCCAAGCTCCATTTTTGCTGGCAGAGGCACATCAGGCTGGTCCTTTGCTGTCTCCAGGGTGGTGCCACAGGCCAGATGTAAGCACCCCATGGGCTGTATCCAGCCTCCGAGCCTTGAGTTTGACACCCCTGATCCAGACTGATTGTGAAGCCATTGTGACTAGATGCTGGGAATGAGTGTTAGTAAAATGAGATGGTAGGGTTATCCTGTTGTGATTAATAAAATCAGAATGCAGGTGTCAGGTTATTTATTTATTTGTATTCCACCTTTATTATTTTTACAAATAACTCAAGGTGGTGAACATACCCAACACATCTTCCTCCTCTTAATTTCCCCAACCCAACAATCCTGTGAGGTGAGTTGGGCTGAGAGAAAAGGACTGGACCAAGGTCACCCAATGGGCTCTCATGGCTAAGGTGGGACTAGAATGTCATAGTCTCCTGCTTTCCAACCTGGTG
This sequence comes from Thamnophis elegans, assembly GCF_009769535.1. NCBI lineage: Eukaryota > Metazoa > Chordata > Lepidosauria > Squamata > Natricidae > Thamnophis > Thamnophis elegans. The sequence goes on along the minus strand of NC_045553.1, from coordinate 29,672,898 downwards.
CCTCAACCAGAATGTTTTACTTGTCTAAATATTATTTTTCTATGATGATTGTAAATATATAAAACTAAATTTAATGGTTAAGATACAGGACTAGAAGTCGTAGCCTCCTTAGGCACAGAATCCAGCTGACTGACTTTGGGGCTAGTCCTGATCTCTCAGTCCTAAGAAAAAAAATGAAAATATTTCTGAATCACTTCTGAAAATGTTGGCAGGAAAACTACAAAGACTTGTCCATAGAATTGCCTGAAGTCAAGACTGATATAGAACATAGATAAATACTTAATGATATATATTCTACAGTATTCTTGTAATTTTTCTATCATTTTAACTTAAATGTTCATTTTAACGGTGGCTGGGCCACAGCTGTAAATAAAACATTTGTTATTCACCATGTTTATAAAGGTATTAAACAAGATGAAGTTACCTTTGAGTTGATTTTGCTTGTAGGGGATGTCATGGAAATGTCTGTGTAATGTTCTCAGCAGTATCTCCAAAGTATTTTGCCATTATGTTGTTCTAAGGGTTCCCCCCCGCCCTAGCATCACAGTCTAACTTTTTAAGTTTCTTAAAATGGGTGGACTTCAATTTTCAGAATTCTCAGGCTGACTGGAGACTTCTGGTAGTCCAATCATTTTAAAGTTGGACTTTATGGAACTGGTTTGACTAACCATCCTAATATTTCCTGGGGTTTTCCCCTCTAAATAATGGCCAGGTATGATCCCACTTAGCTTTCAGCCCAGACAAGCTCAGTCACCTCCTGAAGTTTGAAAAATAATTAGATTTGGCTAATACATCCCAATAATCACAATGACTGATTCACACATCACACTAAGTTTCAAAGAAGCAAGCCACATTTTGTAGTAGCATATTAGGTGAACCCAATCAATTAGTAATATAACTGAGCACCAAATTCTGTAGGATTTGGGTATATATTCAGCTTCCTCTATGTATTTTAATATTCAAAATCAGTTTGCATTTCAAAACTCTCCAATCTTTTAAAGATAAGGAATTTAAGAAGAAATACATGATCAAGAACATGGCAAACTTGAGACTGAAACTCTAAGAGGCATATCATATACATGTGCCCACAATGCATGAAAAATACCAGTTATACAAACATAGTTAAATATAGCTAAAATTACATGCATGTGCATGGATATACTCTTTTTATTATTTACTGCCTCCTCCTAGCTACAGTTCCACTGTTCTTTGCCTCACTATTATCTTGTCCTTACAAGATACTTTTTACTACTCACTATTGTTTCTTTTGCTGGGCTGGGAGATACAATTTTAAGCAGTCAGCTGACATTTTAAAAATGTTCTAGAAATATCATATGGGGCTCAGTAGCATCTTTGGAATTAAAGATCTGTTGTAGGACAACTATTTGCTTTGAATGAATGAATAAATGAATCAATGAATGAATGAATGAATCAATCAACCAACCAATCAATGAAATTGAATGTTTACGACCCAGAGACTTATTGAATCTATTGAATTTATGGAAGTCTCAGTAGATGCTTCTTAAGGGTGATCCGATTGTGCAAATTTGTGATTGTTTGCCTTTCCAAGCCCCTCCTTGTTCTAACCCAAGTTGATATCTCCTCCCTCTCAGTGATGTCTTCAAGTCCCACAGTTGGTTCTTCAAGCAGTTCCTCCATCCTTCCATTCTCCTCCTCTGTCTTTCCTGCTGTCAAACAAAAGAGTGCCTTTGCTCCTGTCATCCGACCCCAGGGGTCCCCTTCCCCAGCGTGCTCCACTGGCAATGGAAATGGGTTTAGAGGTAAGCAAACATCTATTTTATTCACCCTGCCATTCTCCCGGAACTTCATCCCTATATATATCATAGATTTTACTTCAAAGGTACTATAAGGGGGGGAGCATGCCTCAACATGGGGAACGTGATGGCTCAGTGGCTAAGATGCTGAGCTTGTCAATCAGAAGGTCTGCAGTTCGGCGGTTCGAATCCCTAGCACCGCATAACGGAGTGAGCTCCCGTTACTTGTCCCAGCTTCTGCCAACCTAGCAATTTGAAAGCATGTAAAAATGCAAGTAGAAAAATAGGGACCACCTTTGGTGGGAAGGTAACAGTGCTCCGTGCACCTTCAGCATTTAGTCATGCCAGCCACATGACCACGGAGATGTCTTCGGACAGTGCTGGCTCTTCAGCTTTGAAATAGAGATGAGCACCACCCCCTAGAATTGGGAATGATTGGCACATATGTGCGAGGGGAACCTTTACCTTTATGCCTCAACATGGACTTCACACATTGTTCCTATGTGCAAAGCAATCTCCTAAAAATGATAGCGAACTGAGGTGCACAAAATTGTACCCTTATAATCCTCACCTATCCCATTATCCTTCTTAGGTTTCCCCATAGTCTTTGATTACACAGAAACCCAGATCCTAATTAACAAAATAATAATAATAATAGAGTAAAAGCAGGAAAGGAAGATAAAATTAAAGCTCACAAAGAAAAATAAAGAGAAATAGAACAAAACTTCAGATCTCAAATCTGCAATATTTGCAGCAAATATAAATACAATTATAAAGTTATCTCTCACTATGATTACCAAAAGCAAAAAAAGCAGAATCAGAAATTGTAAATGCATTTTGTTCCATTTTATGCAGACAAGAATTTTTAGTTATCTAAAATTTTACATTTTAGATAAATGTAAATACTGTTTTTCCCCCTAATCAAATAAGTTAACTTAGCCATCTCCACAAGTTCCTCATCTTTGCCAACTATTTTGCCATTTTGAGTGGTATAGAAAATTTAAGGTAACTTTTCATGAGATGTCAGCTTCAAGAGGTGCAGTAATTCCAAGAGCTTTTATGAATTCTAGTCATCTCATATCTTGCAAAATCTCAGATCAAAACTGTCCAAAATCTGTGAGTGCAACAATCATTTAATTTCTTTTCATTATTGTTTCCTTACGATATATGCTTTTTAATCCCCTCCCAAAGGCTCTAAGTCACTTGCAATTCATAAAGTATAAAATAAAAATAAAAATAATCACCAACTGCAATAAAGAATTCCACCAGGCATCAACCAGTCTTTCTGAACAGTCTAGCCTTTGTGATTTTCTTAAGTATCGGGCTGTTCCAAAATAATTATTTAATACGAATGAATGAATAAATGATCAAACTAATTTGAATTTCCAGAACATTGCATCAGACAATGTAATTGCACCTGCAGCTGAGAAAATATCAATTTCTTTTTTTTTATTTTTAAAAAAAGCTATGACATATATTGTTTCAAAAGATCATTACATAAAATGGATAGGAATCAAAAATGCTGTCATAGATATATCTAAAACTGATGTATATATAACTTATATGAGTAAATGCAGAAACACAACACTTGCATCTGCATTTAAATCATCAGTCAAATCTTTCCTCTTTTCTTCCATTTATCTCATTCATTCATTCATTCATAAAAATGATCACATTATTTAATTTTACTATCTGTTCTCATTCAGTTTGATTAAAGGGGATTCGGTTTAGAAACATAAAACCAAAGCTGGTCTACTGGTTGATTAGTAAAGGCACTAGGCTAGAAACTAATTCTAGTCCCACCTTAGGCATGAAAACTGGCTGGGTGATTTTGGGCCAATCATCAGGAAACTTGGAATTCTAGATCCCCTTTAGGCATGAAATCTGGCTGGGTGACTTTAGGCAAGTTACAATATCTCAGCCCAATTTACCTCCCAGGGATTTTGTAAGGAAAATAGGAGAAGGAAGGAGTAATAAGTATGCTTGCATCTTAAATTACTTAAAAAGTAATAAAAAAGGATACAAATATTTTTAAAAGTTACACTGGCAATCATGAATAGAGGCTGAATAAAATAATTTTGGGTGGGAAGAGAATATATGTGAGTGTACTTTCACTACAGTGTCTTCTCTCTTCAGCCATTTGTAGTCTTTTTGACTTCAATTTTCAAAGAAAAGCATCCTGTAAAAATTGTTTCTCAAACTGGCAAGTGAGGGCAGCAAATGATGAGACTATGCGAAATAGAATCTTCTAGTACCTGCAACAATAAGGGGAATTTAAAAAGACCATCCAAATGAATTTGAAAGACATTCTCAAGCCACCCTAAAAATAAGGTAGAGCAACTCTTTAGTGCAAGAATCTCCAATTTTGGAAATCAAAAGACAGATCTTAATTATGCTGTGCCTTTCTTACCCTTCCTCTTCTTCATTCCAGCCCCCCCCCCCCCCATTCCAACAGTCAAAAAGGTGGAATGGAGAGTGGTCTGTTGTGTGACATGCTATAAATTATATTCTCCAGAACTGCCTTATTGATTCCCTCCCACCCGCCTCCCCTTTTTCCATCAACAGAACGTAAAGCAATCCGTTGACAGAAGTCTATAGGCATTTCCAAAGATCAGACTTTGGCCAACTGGGTAATATATGCCTTGGAGCTTTGCTCCAAATCTCAGAGGTGACATGATCTGCCTCGGTGCTCACCGTACAGATTGAGGCTGGCAAAGCAAAAAACCCAGCAGTTCTTGAGCTAGAGATGCAGTTCTGTCAACCTGCCACAGTTTTTTGCCTTCAGGGCTACCTAGTTCTCCACCAAATATGATTAGTTCAGAAGTACCAAAGAAAGAAGCTTCCAGTTTAAACCCTTGAGGATATATAACAGTTCTTGGCATCTTTCTCTGGCTGTAGGCTTTTAACTGTTGTGAATGCAGCTTCCTTCTTGCCTGCCATAAAGGCCCTAATGTAGCTTAGCTTTCAATGATTCTTCTGCCAGGTCAAGTTGAGAAACTGAGCTAAGGATGAAGTGTCAGCCTGTCAATGATTTATTGCTGGGTGTAAGGGCAAAGCTTCCATTCTGAAGGAAGCATCAGAGGGTGGTGGATGAATGTTGCCCTCTTCCATTGCTTGCTTCAAGGCAGGTGGCATCTGCACATGTTCAGAAAACCATGGCAAGGCCAGAGATGCCAACGCAGGGCGAGGCAGCGACTCCAATCTGAAAAGTTTAAAAAAAGTGAAAATGCCACTTTGCTTCACAGATCTGCTCCAAGGCAGGGATTTTCAGTTGAATCAAGCCACCCCAAAGAAGTTCAGCGTGGGTCCTGAAGATGTAACTTTCTCCAGGCTAAGTGATACATCAAATTAAATCAAATATTTATCATCGTCATAGAGCAGCATAAAGAGGGCAGGGTAGACACAATTAAAAAATATAACATCAAGGTCTTGGCAACAATAACTTTAAAAGCTAAAATATTTAAAAATGAAAGTATATATAAGAAGAAGAGTCTAAGAAGAATACAAAAGCAGGGGAAAGAAATTTTAGATAGAGGTAGGGGAGAATAAAGATTAGTATGTGGCAGACTATATGAAATTATAGAGCATTTTAGTATGATAAAGGAAATGTTCATTTAATCTAGTTTATGGTATATTGTGTAGCTTTCTCTAGCCTAAATAGCATGTTTATACTGAAGACTGGGAGCAAACATAGGAGTCCAATTCCTGGGGTTATCTCACCTAGTACTACTGACACTGATGAGTGCCATCTTTCCAGAATTTCAAAGGAACTCTTCCCACTTTCCTGCAGATAGAATTCAATCTGGAACCTTAGGCAAACAAAACAGGTTGCATATATCCATTGGGATGTAATGGACTCTTTTGGTCAGGAAGATCATAAATAACTATCAAGTTTACCTGGCTTTGCAGTGATCCAGATGTTCATGTGTTGGTCCTTCTCCCCCCCTCCAGGTTGAGATCAGACTTTGAAAGATCAAAGCAGCCTAAGACCTAGAGAGATAATTGTGCCCAAACTTCCATCTGCCATCTTAGAACAAAAGGTAGAAATATACATTAGGTCTCTGCTTCTCAAAGATCGAAGTGTCCATTCAGAGCAGGGGTGGGCAGCTATGGCAACTTTATGACCTATGGACTTCAACTCCCAGAATTCCTAAGCTGGCATGGTTATCATAGTTGCCCACCCCTGATTTAGAGCAGAAATCCCAGTCTTCTTCAGAATCATGGGGAAAGACAGACAATTTTATTGTTTAGCGCCAAACACGGGGCTCTTCACAGATGCTACAAGTGAATTGAGCATACCCCAGGACAAACTTAGTTAATAAAATTATGGATTTTTGCATTCTAAAAGCAATCTAGGTTAACGATTCCATTGTGTAGCCAGGCTAAAAACTGATAGTAGCAGCACGTCATTTAATATACTGTCTGGAGACAGGAGAGGAGACAAAAGCATGGAGGCTCATCCGTATTCAAGATCTCCTTGCCAGCTTCCTAGAGACATCACCTAACTAGCAATTGTATCAAGAGGATGTTGGACTAGGGGAACCAGTGTGGATTTTCACCTGTTCTGCATAGCATTTGCATGATTTCATGACCAATCCTTGACAAAGAACATGCTGCTTGATGGTCCTCATTAATGTTACCCAAGGGAGGAAACCTATTTCAAACTGGGCTCCCTGAGTGGTGTTGGGAGAGACGTGTGGATGCCCTTAGATGACCTGTCTACTGCCAGGCGTTCCCTGCTTCCCACTCCCTGCATGCCATCTGCTCTACTTTTTTTGCTCTGCAGCCAGGCGAGGTAGGTAGGAACGGCAGGGCCTCGTCTGTGTCAGCAACCTGAAATTGATTGCAGGTGTCCTGATGGGAGAAGCCTGGCACTGATTTTGCGTTGGACGTTGAGCCTGCTTAAAAATAGCGTGGAGAAGATGTAATGTGACATGGCACAAAGCAGAGTGATGAGTACTCCGGTGTCTAATCACTTCAGCACAGATGGAAAGCAGCAAATTGGAAACTGCTGGAGTTGTGCAAACAGTTAAGGCACCTTTGCCTGTGGCTACTTTGTTCCTCTAAACAGGAAAGCCATCCCTACTGTTTCTGAGGACTCATCTGAGGCCTGAAATGCTGTTGTTGCTTCCCTTGCTATAAGAAAATCTTTCATTGGTCAAGAGAGGAGGCAGCCATGATGTGCCCTACCAAACTTTGTGGTGATTCGCTTCACTTTTTAGTTGAAATTTCAGAAACAAACCAGCTTTCCAAGTTGGATTGGTCCTCTGAATCTGTCTTTTTGAAAGCGATGCTCCAAACCTGATTTACAGTTTGGTTCAAACTGCGTTCTCCAAATTTTAATAGGATTTTTCTAAATCGAAAGCAGCTTTATAGTTTTGCATGAAAGAGGGCGTGGGACAATGAACAGGAGTACAGGCGATGTTTTATTCAAGGCTTTGTGGGCAGGACCAAGGCAGGAACACAATTCTGAAGTTGTAAAATAGATTGGATCACTTTAGATTTGCAAGAGAGAAGGGAGATCCATTGCTGGGTTTCTGAAGCATACTTGACCAGGTCTTAATGCTCTGGTCCCTGCCTTTGCCGGACACATTAATTGCAGTCATTATTAATGTTCATTAAAGTTTTGCCTTGGGTAAATTCTGCTGTTTGGTTAGTTTATATTTCAGTGTATGTGCATATCAAGAATATGTATTAATTTAGATGTATTAAGGTGTAACCAATGTATGTATCAAGTATGAATGTAAGTTCTATTTTTAAGCACCTTGTTAACTATTAACTTAATAATGATAATGGTAACTATTTCAATAGAAATTGAGATGCTAATCTAAAATCTGAATTTTTTTAAATCATTTGTTTTGTAGGGCTTACATTGCACATGGTTGATCCATAGAAGCATAGAATTAATCCAATTTGGGCATAACTGGGGGAAGTCCAGTTTAGTACAAGGGTCCATCAAATCTAATAACCTCTTGATGATCTAGACCAGAGGTCCCCAAACGTGACAACTTTAAGACTTGTGGACTTCAACTCCCAGAATTCTCCAGCCAGCATAGCTGCCAAGTTGCCAAATTTGAAGACCTCTGATCTAGATCACTGTTTCTCAGCTTTGGTAACTTAAAGATGTGTGTACTTCAACTCCCAGAATCCCCCAGTGAGCTTGCTAGCTTGGGAATTTTATGAGCAGAAGTTCACACATCTTCAAGTTGCCAAGGTTGTGATACACTGATTTAGACATTTAGAAAAAGAGAAAGCCCCAGGTAATGGGTATGTAAAAAAACAATCTTTCTCTCTCTCCCTCTCTTCCTAAATTTTGCATTCAGGGAATTGCCCAGAGGGAGAGAGAGGAATGTCATTTTGTAATAGTTTACTAGTTTTTTTTTAATCGTACTGAGCTCGTTCAGGTCTGTTCCATATCAACCTATCAAAAAGATCCATTTAAAACAGTCCATACCCACCGAAAACTAAATTTGAAAAAAAAAAGTAAGTTTATTGTTTTTTAACATTGATAAAAGATCATGAGCTTTATAAGATGTGGGTGAGATCATGAAAATCTTATGATATGGAGAGAGGAGATCAAGTTATTGCATAAGATTATATGTAGACATTTGGGTTAATTAAGATGAAAGTTTCCATTTCATGCCCAACTCTTGATAATTTCATAAATACAGGTAATCTTTGACTTACAACCATTCATTTAATGAGCATTCAACATTACAATGGCACTGAAAATAGTGACTAATGACCATTTTTCACACTAACAATCATTGTAGCATCCCCATGGTCATGTGAAAAAAATCCTGTTAGTTGGCTTGTATTTATGATGATTGTGCTGTCTGGGGTATGTGAGGTCAATGAGGAACACAGATTCAGCTAGGTTACTAACTTAACTACTATAATGATTTCCTGAACAACTGTGGCAGTAAAAGCCATAAAATGGGACAAAACTAACTTAACAACTCTATTACTTTAGCAGTGGAAATTTGGAGCTCCATCGTGGTCATAAGTCAAACACTACCTGTATGTCCATGTAGTTTTCTTGGTAGTAATACGGAACTATTTGTGATTGTCTTCTTCTGTTTGTTTGTTCTTCAACTTCCCATTCTAGATTACAACTCTGGAATTTCCTGGTGGTAATCCAGCCAAGGACTAACAAATCCAGCCATACTTAACTAAGGTCAGCTAGGTGCTGCCACCTAGCAGGGCTATCAAAGATTGCTTGTCGCAGAATTTTGTACTGTATTATTGGTAATGATGATGAAACATGTTAAAGTTCAAAAGTGAGACAGAATAGAAGAGAAATTCAAAGCAGAGATCTTTTGATAGAAGCAAATTGGCAGATAAGTTCAGACTTTAGTAAAAAGCAGATGGCAGAACAATTTATTCTGTCTATATACATATGAGTTCTAGAGATGCAGCGGTTAAGTGCAGTATTGCAGGCACCCACTGCCCACAGCCTGTAGTTTGATCCTGATGGGCTCAAGGTTGACTCAGCCTTCCATCCTTCGGTAAAATGAGGACCCAGATTGTTGGGGACAATATGCAAATGCTTACATTGTAAACCACCCAGAGAGTGATGTAATGTGCTATGGGGTAGGACATAAATCTAAAATGCTATTGCTGTTGCTCTGTTTTCAAATGCACCTTTCTAAGTGGTATAGAAAACCAAAATGACCATTAAAACCCACAAATTTAAATAATACACAAAATTGTATTTATTAGGGTAACACATTCAAAATATTTCATAGTGGAGAAAATTGTTTGAAAAAGTGATATATGTTAGCTTTTTGTCCCAAATAACAAAAATGAGATTTGCATGCCCACATTCTCAGTTTGTGGTTTAAAGTGCTGCAATCTGTTTCTTGATAAAATCCATTCATTTTGTGACAGGAGAATGCAAGTCCTTTTAGCTTGTACTATTATAATTACTTGCTAGCTTGGTTCCAAGGTGCTTCATAGGAGGGGAGATTAATTTACTTCCCTGCTACCTCCGTAGCTTGAATTGGCAGCTGAAAAAGCAAAGAAACCCTTGCCTTTATCTGCAGGCATGTAGCTGGCAAAGGGATCACATCTGGCTATGCATCTCCCAATAAAATTACTTGGAGCCTGAGTGCTCCTACCTTGTGGGATGCAGCAGGAGGTAAAAGCTGATGAAAGGCCTGGAGGCACAATCTGGAGAAGCTCCTTGTCAGTTTCACCTCTGCCAGGAGTCCCAGGGAGTTGAAACTGACAAGAGGCGTTTTTCTGGCTGGATCTTGATACATGATGAGGCTTGGGCTGGAGAAATCCCAGGTCAGGTTGCTGTATTCTTTTCTTTTCTTTTCTTTTCTTTCTTTCTTTCTTTCTTTCTTTTTCTCTTTCGCTCTTTCTCTCTCTCCCTCTCTCCCTCCCTCTCTCCTTTCCTTCCTTCCTTCCTGTCTTTCTCTTCTTTCCCTTTCCCTTTCCCTTTCTCGTTCTCTTTCTCTTGGTGTGTGGGAATTTAAAAAGCACAATGAGGTTCAAAGCAATGCTAGTAGATAAATAGATGAAATAATGGGACAAGCACACCATTTATTCTCCTGTATACTGAGCCCAATAGCAAAACAATCGGTGATCTCAATTGGAGAGAGAGAAGGAGTGGGAGAGAGAGATTTCTGGATTTCTTCTAATTTCTTTTCTTTTAATTAGAAGTGGAGCCTTTGAATTAAAAAAAGGTTTAAAAAGCCCTTTTGCAAAGACAATCCTGTATCCACGGCCAGGTAAATCTACTCCCAATCTGTTTTCTACTTGCCTTCATAGGCATGCATTGACTCTTGAAGTTTTGTTAAGACTGACACTGCATCTCTCCCCCTAGGTTACAATGTAAGCATCGCCTTTTATGTAACAAGCACATACAAAAGGGGTTGCCTTTGCATTCTGATCTTGTGCCAGACCGATTGCTCCCTTGCCCCCATCAGTTTTGGGAATTGTTAGTTTTCTATGACTCCCAAACCAATATTACCACACACATCGCCATTGCAGGAAAGCTAAGCCCTTGCACCAGTCAGAGTTCCTCCTTAGGTGCCCCATAACCATAAAGTGACACAACCATGTGTGTCCAGCAAACTGAAGTATGCATAGCCTGATGTTGTGAAATGGACCCAAAATGAGGCCATCACACCTCAGTTTCTCTTCATGGGAAGCAGGGCATTTAGATACGAGGTGTGACAAAGATTGAGGGGGGAAGCAGCACTCTGGAATTCCACAACACTTCCCAAAGTACATTTTATAACAATTTCAATATAAGGCTTTTACCGAGAGGAGGAAAAAAACATTCAAGGCGTGATGGTGTTAGTAATGAAAGAAATTTCAGAGCTGATGGAACTTGAGCAATGCATGTCCAAAGCGATCATGTATCTTGTTACCAAACCAAAGCTGTTTTTCTTTCCCTTTTCCAACAAGTTACTGGAGTATCCCTCAGAGGCCCTGTCAGAAGCAGCTAATGAAAAGAGGAAGTGTTACACGCCATTGCATTTTCTTCTTTTAAATAAGGATGCCTGAGTTTTTGAAAGAGCTTACACTCAACTCTCTCCTGTTTTCATTACTGAGTTCAGCTCTTGCAAAATTTGATTGCCTCTGGAGCAGTAAGTTTGCCCCAGCGAATGTCCCACAATATATTGAAAGAAATCAGCCAGTTCCCAGTGAACAGTGGATGGTCCCAAATTCAGAGAGATACCAAGGAATTCTACAAATAAAAACTTCCTCAAATCAAACTGGACTCCTGATGATTGCATAATGATTCCTGTATATAATATTCTTCGAAACAATATGCAAGGAGCTTGTCGCTTGCTTCCTATCGCTCTGCCTTCCCTCCAAACGTCCAAGCTTAGTCCATAACTTTGCGATTTCCTTGTATTTTTCCATCCAAGCAATAAATGTTCCCACCATTTTTACAGCAATGAAACTTGTCCGTTACCAAATCTGTACATTAAAAACTGACATGGCCCTATTGTCTCGTGAGGGACAAACTGAAGCCCACTGTTCCACAATGGTTTCGCTGGGATGAAATTTTATATAACACTGTTCAGCATTTACCTGAACGTGTCAGAAAGATGGGTTAAATGAGATGAAATAAGAGGGCATCTACTGAATGAAAAAATTAACATTCCCATAGGAAGGGCCACATTCAATGGATGCAATCTGTACTGCAGAAAGAAATATGGAGGATGTGCAAAAAGATTGTAAAGGTGGAAGCAACTTCATTAGCAAGCTGCAAGACATTTATTTAATATCTGATTCTGGTTAAAGGTTGCAATTACTTGTAGGTAGTCTGTGGACCTGGAGGCCCAGAGCAACTTCCTGCCTTCAGGCAACCAACAAGGATCCATAGGTGCTAATGCATGCAGCAGTTGCTTCTTTTCTGCTACACATCGTCTCTATTCTTCAAGAGATCTAAATCCATCATTTTAAGCTTCTGGAGCTTAAATTCAATTGTGGGAACTCAACTCTGATCTGATAGGAATCTGCTGAGGAATCTTGCCATCAGATCAAATGATGTTGGGCAAGACAAGCAGCCAACTTTGAACATAGTGGCAGCTTTCCCCCCCCCACCCTCAGAAAAGCATTTTTTTAACATTCTCACCTTTCCTTCCATTCCTTCATTTAGCTGCATCTTAAGGACCATTTTGATCAAAATATCTGCTTTTTTTTCTTTTAGAAAAGGAAAGGAGCAAGAGTTCCTTTCAGGGAGATGTGTTTATTAGCATTATTAGTGCCTAAGATGTGCACATCACCTTAGCTTCTGGCTGATTTTTGACAAGTTTAATCAAGCATTTCATCTGATAATAGCTGCCTTTGGAGGTTAATACAATGCAGCTCACCTCCAATTCTTTCTTCCATTTCTCTCCAATAAAGTAAAATAAAGGCAAGAGAGAGAGAGAAGGATCCCTGTGGGATAATCACGGCAGTTCCTATATTCCCCACTCATCACCGAATGCCTTGTCCCGCATTGAACCACCTTTATTGAAAAGTTACATCGATTCAATATATAGTAATACAGGCAAAAATAATTACAGCTTTGCGAGTGGTGTAAGACCTTAATCCGAAGCTCACAAACATTCAATAAAAAGTAGTGCAGACTGGGAAATAGGCTTTTGACAGCAGAGCCCCCAAGGAGGTGGGAGGTGGGAGGGAACAGCCTCCGAGAACAAAAGCCAAGCTGCAAAAATCCACCACGTCACCTCCTTCTATACCAGGAAAGATTTTGACATTTTAGAAATCAATTAATATTCCTTCAATTATTTTATAATTGAAGAAGACATGTATTAGAAAAGGGATTTATGGCGGCGAAGCAAGCATCGAGCTGGCCCAAAGCAATTGCTATCCCTCCTGATCTTTCATCAGAAATATCCTTTCTGGTTTTAATCACTGATACCTCCTTGATGGACATTTATTTTCTTATCATTTCTCCTTCCATTGGAGGAAAGCAATTTTTCCCTAACCCTTTTCATGGAGGAAGTCTAGAAAACTGCTTGGCAATTTCTGTTACTACCAATTTGATAAGGTTAAAAGACCTCTTTGGACTGAACAAAGTTAAAGCTGAGAAAACAAGACCTATTTCATATGGAGAGCCAGTTTGGTCTAGTGGTTAAGACACTAGACTTGAAAGCTGGAGACTGTAAGTTCAATTCCTGCCTTAGCCATGAAAGCCAACTGGGTGACTTTGGGCCAGCTATTCTCTCTCAGCCCAACCCAGGTCACAGGCTTCTTGTTGAAGGAGTAAGACGTGTTAGCTATGTTGGCTGCCTTGAGTTATTTCTGTAATAATACAGGTGGGATATAAATAAATAAATAAATAAATACCCATCCATCCCCAATAGTTAAAGCCCAATATTGCTTATCCTTTGGAGAGATTCAAATTCAGTCTGGTGAACTTGTGTTACAAATCTGAAATTCAGATTTTCAGTTTCAAGGCTGTTTCCCTACCTGTCACATCCTCCTTTTCAATTTATTTTCTTTTGGCCATTTTTGTTACTGCTTTTTTTTTTTTTGGGGGGGGGGTATTTTGTGGATTTCCATTTCTCCTCCACCCTGCATGCACACACTAATTGTATATGATTGTATTATAAATTTGTGAAGTAAAAAAAAAAGGATGACTATTAATTACTAATCTCCAAAACTAATAAAAAGGACAAAGAGCTGGAGCAGAGAATAAATGCCATTTCTCTGCCAGCATATGAAGTAAAAAAATGTCTGAAGAAGGCTAATGTTTCATTTAGTATTTAGCATCTAAGTTATTCATAACTTAAGACAGAAAATAACCAAAATGGTGGAATAGTTCTTATTTCCCTTGTCAGAATGGGAAATAAACTGCGCAATCTTGTATTTGTTTACTTAATTGGGAGTAAGTCCCTCTAAATTCCACAGGGCTTCCTTTTGAGCAGAAAAATATAGGATTGCATTGTAAACATTAGAGGCTGCTGAAAACCTTGAGACCTAGATGTAGAATTAAAGAAGGGGTGCATTGAAGGTACTGCGGGTGAAAAGTGAAAAGCACATGAGACCATTTTCAGCATTGGAAAGATAGGAAAATGGGTGTCAAAATACATTAGGATTTATAAGGAAGAAGAAGTTGTGTGGATGTGTTTGTATTTCTCTGTATTTATAAAAGAATAACTGTAGAGTAGACAGCTGCAAATCAGATACACTTGCTTCTAGCTTCTTTTAGAGACTTTGCATGTAGATTTATGTTTACATAGATGTGCATTTAAATTTTTCATTATTTTTAAATGTTACCATGAGCCGCCCCAGAGATATTTAAGATGTCTGCCCAAATCAACCTTTGAAATCCATAAATAAAATGAAAAATGTATGTTCTAATCAGTGTGCTCCCAATTTGCATCCTGAACTGAAACATTTTGGGCTAGTGAAAGTTTTTGAACATTTAAAAGCGCAACCTGTTAAAGGAACAGGTACAAATGACTGAGGCGCAATCTAGTTTCATCTGCTTGTGTCCTTGGTCCTTAGTTTTATTCATCCCTGTTACTTCTAATGCTTTTGTGGTTTTTAATGGTTTTAGACTTTTGCTTTTATTGTGTTGTAAACTGCCCAGAGTCGCTTTGAGAATGAGATGGGTGACCTATCAATTTAATAAATAAATAAATCCGCTTCCACAGGAAGGTCAAAAAAACCAAAATGGCAGTTAGAACCACGCCACTGGTGCCCCGCCTCTCTTTATGACGTATGTTATGAGAAGGTGGGACTTCGATGGTGCGATTCTGGCTGCCATCTTTTGTGAAACTCCACCCCTCTGCTCCATTTGCGTTATTTCTGCCAGTTTCTGTTTTGAAAATGTAAATATTGTCTGTCTGTCTGTCTGTTTGTTTTCCAGCCATGACTGGTCTTGTTGTACCTCCAATGTGAAAGAAGAGAAGGCATTGCTGGGATTTCTTCCCTGCCTCCCGCCCCCTCCTTTTTTTTTCTACAGCACAAAACTACTTATTTGTTATGGAACTTTAAAAAAAAACATGAAGCACTAGAAGCTCAGTTGATGGGGGAAGCCATGTGCCAGAAGGAACGGAAATTTTATAGCGTCGTTAAGAGGCTGTTGCAAGTTGAAGACATCAATACTCAAGAACATTTTTTTTAAAAAAAGAAAAGAAAAATAGGAATCGGCCAAGATCCAGATTGGGATTGTATATGGAGCACAAGCTTTTTGTTCCCTTTTTGTTTTCTTTCCCTGTGGACTCAAAACCTTCCTAATGTTTATAGAATATTAAAAGAAGGGACAGGTTGGCCAACCATTCGAGCTTGATATTTTCGATACTCTTTGTTTTACTTTGTAGGAAAAAAAAAAGTTGAAGTTTCTATTTTCTATGGAGCCTTTCAGATACCAATTTAGTTTATGCAGAAAAAAAAAGAAATCTCAAAACAGGGTACCAGCATGAGGGACTTTCCTATAAAAACCGATATGCTGATATGAGTGGTGGAATGTTGGATGTGTGTGTGTGTGTGTATTGACTTATAGTTTAATCTCTTTTCAGATGAAAAAAATGTAAGATGTTTTACAATTATTTAAATAAATAAACTTGTAAGTTATTGTATGTAGAGGTAGATATTGAAGACTTTGGGGGGGGACTTCTTTTTTTTTCTCCTATTGTACAATGAAAATTGGCAAAAAAATGCAGCAACAATTTCTTAACGCTACAACTTCTATTCAGTTCTCTCCTGCTCTTGATGGGAAGCCCTTACAGAAATGTCTCAGAATTCTTCACCAAGAACTCATCCACAAGCCTTTTTATACACACAATGCTATATATATATATATATACATATATAAATATATACATATATCTCTCTATATATTAAAATATAGGACCATCGTTAATGTATGAATATTATACACTTTCTCATGTCTTGATTTGATTAAGGTTTCAGGGGTGTGACTTGTTTACTTTCATACCTCCCCTCGGTAACTACGTGGCATTTGTGATGTCTCACATCAGGTTTTTGCGTCAAATCCGCGTCATTTTTCAGGTTGCAATTTGAGCAAGAGGGAACCATGAGGCCAGGTTTTTTTAAAAAAAAACATCCCCCCCCCCAAGTTGGTTGCTTTTCAGGAAATATTTTGCCTAATTTTTGAATATATAGCAAAAATCACGTTGTGTTGCAAAAAGAACGTTGATACCTACCTATGAGAGATAATACTCTCCAGTGAATGTTGAGATGCTAACTTAACATTACGAATGAAGGCAAATTTATCTGTCCCAAGATAATGATGCAGGATCCAATCCAGGTTAGACACTGAGACCAGAGGTTTAATCTTTTGGACTTGTGCTGGAGCCCATCCTCAGAGAACTTCTCTCTACTGCAAGAGTGTCCAAACTTGGGAACTTTAAGACTTGTGGACTTTAACTCCCAGAATTCCACCATGGCTCCCAGAATCCCCAAAATTACAGCATGGCTGGCTGGGGAATTCAGGGAGTTGAAGTCCAGAAATCGTAAAGTTCCCAAGTTTGGACACTCCTGCTCTAATGGAACAGAAGTTCCATCTTCTCGCTACTTCTAACATTCTGAGAGAGAGAAGTTCCCTGAAGATGGGCTGCAGCACAGGCCCGAAATCTTGGAAGATTAAACCTCTGGTCTCAGTGACCGACCCAGATTGGATCCTGTAATGTAACATTCATGAATGTGTCCTTCATTTGGGACAGTAACACTGATCCGGGCTCATCCATGTTCGTGTCGGACTATCAAACATCATCAGTTTCATTTGTACACATAGAGGTGATAAGTTATGTGCATATTCTGAATACGGTGTAGGAGCAGAAATGCGGGAAAGCTCGCTCTCTGGAAAATCAATGGTTTCATGGGCTTGGTATGAAGTGAAGATTTGGTTCATGAAAGACATCTCCATTTTTGATGGAGGGACAGTTTCTGGACATGCCAATAGTAGCGTATAAGCAAAAGTCCCACCATTAGACTCAATGGGAAAACTTAATCTGCACAAGATTTCCATATGTGCCTGTTTCGGATCTTCAGAACTTGCGTGGATCTAGAAATCGGGGCAGCGTCTCTTGAAATCCTCAAAGCGTATCTTGAATCCACTGATACATGGCTGCCCCCTTTTGATGTGTTGATTATTGATAAGCACTGTTTTATAAATCGTTTTAACTTTCCTAAAGCCTTCTCAATCATCTTTTGTTGCTGTCATTGTAACCATCTCTATCCAAGTTGATAATATGCCTATAAAATTTATAAATCACATTGTTTTTTTTTACAATATACTATTTATATATGTACCTGTATTTTAAGGTGAAATTCAAATTTCTGTGCACCCAGTGAGGGTAACTGTGTTTTTTTTCCCAGGGGAATAAAAACATTAGTGTTTTCCCACAATGATTGTTGTTAAAGTTCATGGTCCCCCTTTTCAAAAAGAAACAAAATCAAATTAATGCCAGAAAGGTGAGTTCGTATGTGGATGTATATTTTAAGATAATATGGTTGCAGGAATATTCTCTCTTTATTCATTATATTAGACAAATTAAACTCACTATCGGGGATCATAAGCTGTGATATTTATCCTGTTATTATGCTCAATGTTTTAAAAATCAAAATAAGAGAGAAAAGATTTTTTTCTACCCTTTTTTCCTTTTTTTTTTCTCAGAAAGAGAAATGGATGCTTCTATTGGCTTCACTTTCACCGTTACTGATTTGAGCCTCTCACATCCTCCACTGCTACAGAGAGTCCTCGACTTATGATCACAATGGAGTCCAAAATTTCTGTTGCTGAGTGAGATATTTATGAAGTGAATTTTGCCCCATTTTACAACTGTTCTTGCCGAAGTTGTTAAGTGAATCACTGCAGTGGTTAAGTCAGTAACAGGGTTGTTAAATGCATCGGCCTTCCCCCTTGACTTTGTTTGTAAAAAGATTGTAAAAGGGAATCCCATGACCCTGGGACACGGCAACCGTCATAAATATGAAGCAGCCGCCCCGCATCCAAATTTTGATCACATGATCATGGGTATGCTATAATGGTTGTAAGTCATAAACCACTTTTTTCAGTATCGTTGTAACTTTGAATGTTCATTAAATAAACAGTTGTAAGTCGAGGACTACCTGTATTTAATAATGCCCTATTCATAAATATGGACCTGAGTAGAGTTGTCCAGTTATGATTTGTTGAGATCAATTAAATACTATGATTTGAACTAGTCAGCTATATAACAGATGCTCACATCCACTTTGATATGGCAAAGGGTCTTTTCCCACTATAGCTTACAACAGTTTTTCTGAACTGGGAATCTCTATGGATTTCAGCCCCCCAAATTCTTTGAAATAGCCTCCAAACAAAATTGTAGGGTTTTGCCAGGAAAAGAGGAGAAGGGGAATATGACCCCGATTGCATTTTAAGAATACAATTAGTTTTATGTCTGAGCAGACATGCTGAATAATGGAATCATAAACTTATGATTCCATAAATTTGAAAAGGTTAGTTAATGAAACCAATACCATAGCACTTTCCAACTTCCTAGTCTAATTAAGGTTTCTAGGATATAATTCTATATTCCAAACTTTTAGATATGTGGATTTTAACATGGATTACTCAGCTGAGGTCATGCGGGAGTGCTTGCAGGACATGAGAAATGGTGCTTGATGCAGTTGCCTTAAGCAGAAATATTTTGAAATCGCTGAATCGGTTCTCATCCCTTTAGCTAAGATCATGCAGTTTGTGTGTGTGTGTGTGTGAGAATGTGTTTTGTGTGTATGTGTGTGTCTGTGTGTGTGTGTGGACATAACAAAAACAGAATGCTTCCTCTTCACAGAAACAAACTGACATGCAAACCAGAGGTGGGATTCAGCAGATTCTGACCAGTTCTAGAGAACTGGTAGCAGAAATTTTGAGTAGTTCGGAGAACCGGTAAATACCACCTCTGACTGGCTCCGCCCCCATCTAGTCTCTGCTTCCCTAGTCCCAGCTGATTGGGAGGAAATGGGGATTTTGCAGTAGCTTCCCCTGCCACGCCCACCAAGCCACACCCACAGAAGCAGAAGTAAAACGTTTTGAATCCTACCACTGATGCAAACACAGAAGAAGACGTTCCAAAGTTGATGTCCCATGAGACCTAAATTAACCAGATCATTGAGACAAAGATTTCATGAGATACTTGGCTTGGTTAGTAATCTTAGTTAGGTATTTTTCAGTACAAAGAATCCTCAATTTAAGACCACAATTGGGACTGGAACATCTGTCACTAAGTGAGGCAGTTGTTAAGTGAGTCAAGTCCATTTTATGGCTTTTTTTCTGCAGTTGTAAAGCGAATCACATGGCTGTTAAGTGAATCTGGTTTACCCCATCTAGGAAAGACATAAATGATGATCATCCAAGTGCCCAAATTTTTATCATATGACCATAAAAACATCATGACAGTTGTAAATTTGAGGACGTTTCTCAGCACTGTTGTAACTTTGGTCACTAAATGAATGATTGCAAATCAAAGACTATCTTTAGATTAAATAGCAGTGGGAATTCAATCCATGGAGCTAGGGGTTAAAGTCCTTGCATTACCCATAAAAGGGGATATTTCAGTCACCAGGTTAAGCATCTTGTGTTACAAATCCAACAGATTTACTCCAAAGTAAATTTGTTTTCAATTGAACTGCCGGTTCATACTAGCTCGCTGAATCAGCCAAGCTACTTGGGAACCCACAATCTGTTGATTCAGGGGAAAAATTGTTTTTAAGGCAAGAATCAAACATACTTATGCATCAGAGGTGGGGGATGGGAGTCCCAAATAATAAGTAAATAAAGCGGGAAAATATGTTTGTTGGTGGTAAAACGTTTTTTAATGGGGGAAAATATGTGAGATTTTTTTATGAGGTAAAAATATTCATTTTTTTTGCCAGTTTCAATTATGGCTTTATTCCAAGTTTCTAATCACCCCCAAATAAGGGGGGAGGGAAGCCCATGAAGATATTTCTGATTTTCAATGTTTACTTTTTCAATGTTTATTTTTCCATTTAATTTTATTTTATTTTATACAATGAGGGATGGGGGGGGGAGAAAAAAAGTATACAGGACCATCTTCTAATTACTCTTTACATATGCATTTGTGTTGTATTACTGAATTCGTCATATTTAAAACAGTTTTATACAACAATTAAAAAAGGAAAATGAAACACATATATGGTCATACATAATCAAAATTGCTGGTGAATGCTCTGAAACGCCCAGTGATAAATTCCTTTTCAAACAAGAATGAGCTATAAAGTCACACAAATTCATTCTCAGTTGGATGCTGGGTTTTTTGCCTAGAGTCTAGAATCCTAGAGAGATGCTAAAGGCAGAGTCTTGCCCTGTCATCTAGCAACAATTTAAACCTGTTGGGCCTGAGGAAGGGGACATGATCCTTGGGATGGTGAGCTCAGCCACCTGATCTCTAGATCCATGCCTTTTCTGTCTAACTAAATCTGCCAGGGATTGTGTTGTGTGAGTGGATTCTAGTGGTGGTGATTTTTTCCTTGACCTTCCACCTCTTCAAGAGGTCTTGCTGGATCCACCATCTGGACAACTTTCATCCAGCATCTTACCTCTCTTTTGGGGCAGGAAAGTAATTGAGAAGTTGGCCAACCAGCAGCTTCAAAGGATAACAGAATAAGAGAGTTGGAAGGGACCTTGGAGGTCTTCTAATCCAACCCTGCTCAAGCAGGAGACCCTATCCTATTTCAGACAAATGGCTGTCTAGTTTCTTTTAAAAGAAATTTAATACATTTCTTGTTAAAACCTACTAATTATTTCAGGTATTAGGCTTACAAGAGGCAGAGGAACACCAAGGAGAACTGCTGGAATAGTTCTGACTTATTGCACAAGGATAGCGAAATAAGAAATCATGGTTATAGGGACTCCGTATGAAGCAGATTTTGGGGACCCCTTTCAGACAGGATTCAATTGTAGGAATGGGATGAGAGCAGCATTGGTCACACTTCTAGGTAATCTCTAGTGGGAGTGGAATGGAGGTTATGGAAGGTAGCTTTCCCCCAATGTCTTCTAGCTTGCATTGCTAGGTGTTCCATGCCCTTTCTGTCTGCACCCTTCCTCAACAGCCCCTCATCTGTCAGTTTAATCTAGTCCTGCCAGCAGAGCTAATGAGACACTTCCACATCCATTGCTTGCTGTGATTAGAGGCTCTCAGATTCACTGCTTCCCAGCAGCTGTAGATTGTCACTGAGTTAAATATTTGAACTGTTTTCTCAATTCCCTTGCTACCCCCCTTAAGTGGCTGGAAGAGAGGCTACTGTTTCACCACTGATTAATGTGGAATGCAAGTCTGACCAAAACAAACTCTTAGAGCAGTATGTGTGTGTGTGTGTGTGTGTGTGTGTGTGTGTGTGTGTGCCCACATGTCAGCAAAGAGGGGCAGAGAGCTGGAGTGGGTTATTTTGGGTATTTTAAGGCTAAACGAGTCGGGATATTAACTCTGAATTTGAAACATTGGATCTCCATTTAACAGAGGTGGAACAAGATTTGCTTGTGCTCAGAAGGTCTGGGGATTTAAGGGACATTCAAGTCCCTTTCAGCCCTATGATTCTATGTTCTATGGGGATGTGGGTGAATATTCTCAGAACAAATTTGAGGTCTCTTTATGTCCAGCCATAATGTTGTGTTTTCTTATACATTTTTCCCTCTAGTAATCAGCATTTTATCAGGCTCAATTAAAGGTAGAAGCAAAGGAAAACCAAAATCCTACTCCAGGTTGAAAATTCATAGTAGAAAGTAATTTTAGTTGAGACAGAACATGGAAGAGCATGTGATACTACACACAAACACATACTCACACGCAAGCACATCTCTACATATAGAGAGACTAGGAAGCAATGCTGAGAAGGATGTTCCCCCTCTTCCATTTTAGACACGTATCCACCAAGTTAAGTATGCTGGAATGTAGGACAAAATCCAATTCTGGGGGGTGGGGGGATCATTAGAATTTGGAATGTGTGTTTCCTCATTCAAGTCCAGGCAAATAGTTTAATCCATCCTTCCTCCACCCATAACCTCTGGTCACTATTTATCTTTTCATAGAAGCCTAGAATTGTAGAACTGGAAAGACCAAATAGATAGCCTAGCCCAGCCCTCTGCTAGATGCAGGAAAGACATTGAAGTCATCCATGAGTGGTAGCTCTTCAATCTTTTCTTAAAATCTTCCAGAGATGGAGAACTCACATATTCTATGGTAGACTATTTCACTGTTATATAGATCTTACAGTCCACAAGTCCCCCCACCCCACCCCCCATTATGTTTAATAAAAATCTGGGTAATGCAAGTTACATTCATTATTTCTGGTCCAAATTTATATGGTCATGATTCCTTCTGGGCAGCTTTGCTTTGTATGCTTGAACATGTTTATATGTCCCATAAGTCTTCACAGTGAACATTTCAAGTAACTTCAGTCAGCTTTTATAGACTGTCTCCTCAAGTCCCCGTTTCATCTTTGTTGCCCTCTTCTGAACTTTCTCCAGCTTCTCAATATCCTTGTGATAGTTTTTCTCCACGACAACCTCTCCCTAATCTAGGCCATTAGATTATGACAACCTCACCTTAATCTACTCTGCGGCACGTCCCAAATCAGATACGGTAGTCAGGAATGTATTTCAAAATTCCACTGTGCAACAAAGAACATCACTGTAGGAAACAGCCCCCAAAGGTTGGATGTGGGGAAGATACTAATGAGGTCTTCGACTGAAAAGAAATGAAAGCTATTTCAGCTTTCTGGCTCTGCGGACTGGCCGGGGTGGGGGGGAGGGAGGAGAGAGGATGGTTCTATGCGAGCAGTGGGCATACCTGCAGAGCTCCATTTGTACAAATGAAGGACACATGCGCTGACCACTCGCATAAATGGAGCTGCATGTGTGCTTGTTCACCATTCACGCAAGTGGAGCTGTGTACAAGCTCATCCGCCACCTCCGCAGCCCTGTTCCAAATGGGCCACAGTTTGGTACTGGGCTGCGGCACAGGAGTTGGGGACCGCTGCTTTATTGTGTAAGATTCTAGACTGCAAAACAAATGTCTCAGGTTCCCTAAAGTTCATGTTGTTTTGAACTCCAGATAAGGCTTGTCATGCTTTTTGGAAAACATCAGAGCTTTTAGGAACATTTTTGTCTCGCAAGCATTAGAGGGGAGGAAGGGCGGTAAGATAATCAACTCTTTATTTATTTGTATGCCTTGATGACAAAGCAAATGAATCCTTAAGCAGTTGACTTCAAAGATTGAGCCTCTCTGAAGTTAGAGTGTATTAATCATAATTTCTGCTGCTCTTTAATAATTGTCTCTTATAAGTCACACACTGAAGGGTAAAGGGGGGAAAATCAGATCTCTTATTTGAGAGTTCTTTCAGTTTATTTATGTTTCAGTTTTTCTCTTGGGTCTCGTTGTCTCTTCATCTCCATTTCAATCTTTGGGTATTGTTTATTATTTAACAGGATTTAGTATTTAAAAGACGGTTGGAGGGAGAAGGACAGATTCCAAATTAATTGTTGCCATAATAAAGGACAGATTCTATTGTCTTGGGTTTTTGTTTTCCTTTTTTTGATACATATTTCCTATGCTGGGATTTAATTGAGTCTAAGAAGTCAAGATAGAATGCTGATTACTAGGGGGGTGGGAAGTACAATGAAACACAAGATTATGGCTGGACATAAAGTGACCTTTGAAAATTCTCCAATTTGTGAAGACAAAATACTGAAGGACTAATATCCATGAATTTCTCCTGAGGAGAAACAACTTCACTGATGATATTTCTAGAACAAAAGGAGTACTGATCTGTGTCCAGTTGTACCACTAGTGATGAAACCATGTAGGAAGTATTCCTCTGGAGATCTTCACATGGGATTTGATTGATCCACGGGAAAGCATGGAAGCTGCATATAATCAAAGACTACACCTTCCCCTAACCTCATCACAAAGTGCAAAAGAACACCACACTCTACTCATGTAATTTTTAATGAAATCCTCTTTGTTTCTACAGCAATTCATCAAATTGAAGATAATATTATCCAGTCCTAGTAAGTTGGGAAAAAAGCTAAACACAAATGGCCTTTCAAACCTCATCAGATTTGTAGGCAGAGATATTGACTAGATGACGTTGACAAATTTCTCCAGGGAAGGAGAAATCTTTCAATGAATTCTCAAGGGCAAAGTTTCTTCTTTAATGGTGACAATGACACTGTTACTGGATAAGTATCATGAGTGGCATTCCTTTCTGACTGAAGGGTCCTCGGAAAGCAGTGATATCTAAGACAAATCTCAATGACCCTCAGTAATGACCAACCTGAGCTGACGTCATCATACAAATGCCACCATAATGCATTTTTGTATCCCAATATTTGACATGATTAGCGGAATCACAATAACTGTGGAATTACTTTATCAAGCATGCAGTTTCATTCATCTCTCTTAACCCTGTTAGGTAGGGATGCTTCCTGACCAAAAATTGAGATGGAGGTTCACTGGAGATAAGATTAATCAATGAAAATCAGGATATTAATGGTCATTATCATGAAATGATAGTCAGAGCATTCATGTTTCACTCTTGAGAAGTTCTCTGAAATTCAAAATCCTTTCAAAGGCAATTTCTTTTTTATTGCATTAAAGGAAAACTGATGGAAGTGCATGAGACCTTCTTCCCTAACAGTGTCAGTTACATTTACAGAAGGCAAGCATGTTTATAAGCAGTAGGTTGGAGATCATTAAAGAGACTAGAATGCCCTTTGGAAGTTGGGCTAATTAGATATCAGAGTTTGTTACGAAAATTAAATCCAGAAAGCACACACACATAACTGATTCATCAGGATTCATTAACTTCTTTATATAATATATATAAACTTTATTGTCATTGTACGTATATACACAGTATACACATACAACGAAATTCACATGACACCCAGAGACCAGGCCCAACACACATGACAATCCTCAAACACCCACCCACCCTCCCACCAAAAAATTCCCCGCCCCTAAACCACCCAAGCATCCACACAACAGACCAAGTAGTGCTGTCCAACAGCTCTCTATATATAGAATAATACATGAATAAATGTACAATACCAACAACAGATTCTTCCAATGTGGTAGAGAGGAGAGATTGGTTTCATTTCAGAGCTTAATACAGACTAGTTTCAGTTTCAATTCTCAGCACAGCACTCAGAACTGCAGGGCTAAACCATGCCCAGGCTCCAATCTGTTTCAGCTCTCATTGGCTGATGTGTTGCTATGCCTATTCATTGGTTGACCTTGTTACCATGTCCTATTCCAGCCAGTCCCCAATGGCTGACCTGTTGCCATGTCTCTGCCAGTTCATGAATATTCTGACATTATGTAGGTTCAACTAGAACTACAAATCCTGAGGCAGGTGATTTGAAAGAAAGGGACATTATCAGAGTATTGATAATCCTTGATTTACAACCACAATTGAGCCCAAATTTTCTGTTGCTACGTGAAAAACTTTTTTCAGTGCCATTGTAACTTTGAATGGTCACTAAATGTGCCGGTGTCCCCACATCAGGAAGCAGAACAGATCTTCCATTGTTTTATAGTCCAAGGCAGCAAATTTTACAAACTCTTGGTTAAGCCTGCTCGCAAGAGACTAGGAGACTCAAAATAAGCTTAGATAGAATTTCCCCTTGATTAAATTTTCTCTGTAGAATTTTTTCATTCTCTTCTGGGTGAATGTGTCAACAATGACAGGGGTGCTCTAAGTGAAATAAAACATTTAGCCAAAGGAAATTCTTATTCAAAGCTGAAGGAAAACAAAAGGAGGGGCTAGGTTTTAGGATAGCCGAATCCATTCTATGATTTTTTTTTTTTAAAAAAGCCCATACTTTACACTGCTAGCATCCACCTGAATTGGATATAACTTTCTGCTTGATTTAAATCTGCAGTGCCTATTCAGGCAATTATTAACAGACTGGCTAATGTCCTGGACGGTGGTTGGATTTGTCTTTGATTATATCTGCTGCTCAGATCCAGGCAGTTGTTAATGAAACAGTTGCTGTTTTGTTGACAGAACATTAATTACTTGATCTTAGGACTTGGTAATTGCACAGGCCCCCTCTGTATACATCACTAATTACATTAGCAATTATATGGCATTTTAAAGACAAAGAAATTACTGCAGCAATGCAGTGTCAGGAGTGCCCTGCTGGTATATTTCTGTCAACTTCCCAAGGTTTCCAGGAACTGTTAAGATTGGAGCATTTGGCAAACTGTCTTGTGCCAACAGACAGAAGTTGGACAGAGTGACCCATGCTGTCCTCGGAGTGTTCAGAAGAGAGGCTGTTTCATGATTTGTAGAATTATGTGGCTATAAATTGCATTTGTTGGCCATTGCATCTGAGTTTGTCTAATGAAGATTTTATATGAAATTTCCTCCGTATTTTTTTCCAAGATCTTTTAAGGAGATGCCTCAACCCCTTGATACAGGCCTTGAGCTCATGGTTTCACCTCCTCCCCTCAATCCTTTAGATTGGAATTTGGAATAGTTATCTGTTATATTAGACAACATCCAAGCACATTTCTGAGTAGAATTATGTAATTTGCAATTTCCTGGTATATATTCAAGATTGGTTCTTCCATTGTACAAACTTGTTCTGACCTACGCTTCCCAAGAGCAATGAGCAAATTCCTTGTCCTGACAAAAAACCCTTTTATTAATTTACTGTGATTTCTGCTCATTCACATCCAGCAAAGTCTTTCGAGGTAAGATTTACAGTCACAGACCTTCTCTGGTTTGGACGGCTGACAGGCTGATATCTACAAAACTTGGCAAGGAGTCTCGGAGAATCACAAACCAATTAAGCAAAGTAATTGTCTCCTGCAAACTCCACTCCCCTTTTGCTCCTCTTTTGTTTCCTCTGGGAGGGGCCATTCATTGTCCACCTGTGGCCTTACTCCCAAGTCGACCCCTGTTCTTTAGCTGTTTCCTTCATTTGGCAACTCTGCACATGCACACAGTGGGAACAGGCTCCAGCTGTTCGTCTGCCTCTCTGATGTCTGACTGTGAAGGCAGCTGATAACTGGCATATGGCGCTGGCCCCCTTTCTGCCTTCAACACAGAGCCCTCATCAGAGCCTTCCCCAGACTCCAGGAGTGGACCATGTTCCTCCCCAACTTCCTTACTGTCCAAATCTGCTTCCAGCTCCACTGGCCACTGGCAGGCCACAACAAAACTGTGTGAATGTCAGGTGTAAATAACCCGGAGTATTCACTGAGTGCAAAGCACAGAAGAGTTATTATTGCTAACTCTAATATAAAATCTAGTTAACTAATGATCAAAGCTAAATTTACACTAGATAAGGGTCAACAGAATTCGAGGGGGGGAGGTTGGACTTGTGTCTCTTGTGGTAATGCAATGACTCCAAACTTGTGACACATTTATCTCCGCCTTCCAGCTCAGCCTCTTCTATAGTGAATTACTTTAGACAGCAGATTCTGCTAATGGAGACGGTTATAAGTCATGTAATCTGCCTTATATTGAAATTCAATGGAAGACATTCCCATGTACTTGCTTTGTCCCAATCTGTCTGCTAAACCAAACGCATTCCATCATGCATCTTTGAATATTTTCTTGTCAGTGGATCACGAGATAAAAAGACAAACAAACAAACCTGCAATTAAAATTTCCATGAGTGTCATGTAGTTTATATTACTGAGTATGGGGAAGACTTCATACACCAATTTGTATGAATTTGATTTTAGAGCAGAATAATGTTTCAAAGGAATCCATGAGAACTATAATGCAGAAAAGATTTTGTTGCATTATTTGATTCAACAAGTTTTCTTGTTGCATTCTTTGGTTATTAATGTTTTGCTAGGGTAAATATCATCAATAAATCATTGATAGGATTTGAATATCATGGACAAACCTGTTTGATTCTCAGCCTAACACTGAAACAATGGAGAAATCATCTATGGAGATTCTCAATTATCCAGATCATGGTGGTCCCAAAGGTGCTTTTCCAAAAGGCAACTGGACTTTCTTGTGTTTTTTTCCCCCTTGAAAACATTTCATTTCTCATCCAAGAAAAAACTGAAGAAGTTTCTCGATGAGAAACGAAACATTTTCGGGGGGGGGGGGGGAGAAACCAAGAAAGTCCAGTTGCCTTTTGATAAAACACATTTGGGACAATGAATAAAATCTGATCTCCTTCTTCCCCAGATTTCTGTCTCCATCTCTCTTTGTCTGCAGTTATGGAAAGAGGCAGGAACATTTGAACATTTAATATATTTGCAGATTCTAGCACACAACAAGGACAACACCCAAATAAAAGACATTTGCTTAGTGACAATACAGTTGTAAAAATGCCCCTGCTGTGCTGGCTACCATTGTTATTTACACATAGGAGTAGCATTTATATAGTGTAGCACATTTTATGCCATATGCTAGCTGTTTTTATTTAGATATGAATTTTTGCCAGGAGTCACCACTTACTGATACAATTCAGCATCACCCTGAGGAAGTGTTGGGTGTTTGCATCGTACTTTAATAGCTCACTTTTCCAAGATTGGCCTCTCTATCACCTGTGAATTTCAGAAGGTATGCCGTAAGTGCCAAGAAATTCTGTGTCTCTTCTGCATAAAGAGACACAGTTCATGAAATCAGAATCTTGGACATGAAAGTGAACTGTTCAGAAAGCTGAAAGAGAAAGGGATATTAAGTAATATGCATATATGTACAGAAATATACCAATCACGGCAGTAGTTTTTTAGTTGCTTGAAAAGCATAAAAGAATGGCACAACACTGTCAGATTTTGAAGGCATGATTCAGAGTCTTATACAGAGGTGGTATTTAGCCCGTTCTGACAGGTTCTGGAGAACCATGAGTGGAAATTTTGAGTAGTTCATAGAACCAGCAAATAGGCTGGCCCCGCCCCTGCTGCCTTCCAGACTGCCTTCCAGTTGATCTTCTTTTGTTGTCCTGAACAGGAGAATGGAGCTGGAAAGTGGGGTGGGGAGGGAATGGGGATTTTGCATCCACTGCCACGTCCACAAAGCCACTCCACACCCACCAAGTCACACCCACAGAGTAGGTAGTAAAAGAAATTGAATCCCACCTATTGGTCCTATGGGATTTGGGAGCTAAATTGAGGCCACAGATTGCCCATGTTAGATTTTTGAAATAATTTCAAACTCCAAATGCTTTCCAAGGGCTACTTTACTTTGTGTAACTGTGAGAGAGATCTTGGAATCCTAGTGGACAACCACTTAAATATGAGCCAGTAATACGCAGTAGCAGTCAAAAAAGCTAATGCAGTTGAAGGCTGCATTAATAGAAGGATAGAATCAAGATCACAGGAAGTATTAGTACCCCTTTACAAAACCTTAATATGACCATGCTTGGAATACTGCATCCATGATGTACAAAAAAATGTTGAAACTCTAGAATGAGTTCAGAGAAGAGCAACAGGGATGATTAGGCAGCTGGAGGTTAAAACCTAGGAAGAACAGTTGTATAAAGTGGGTGTGTCTAGTTTAATGAAAAGAAGAACTAGGAGTGACATGATAACAATGTTGCAATATTTGAGCAGATGCACAAAGAAGAGGGGGACGATCTATTTTTCAAAGCACCAGAAGGCAAGACAAGAAACAATGGATAGAAACTGATCAAGGAGAGAAGCAAGCTAGAACTAAGGAGAAATTTCCTAATGGTAAGAAACAATTAAACTGGGGAACAGCTTGCATCCAGAAGTTGTAGGTGTTCCATCATTGGAGGCTTTTCAGAAGAAACTGGACAGCCACTTGTCTGAAATGGTATATGGTCTCCTGATTGAGCATGGGGTTGGACTAGAAGACCTCCAAGGTCCCTTCCAACTCTTTTATTCTATATACAGCGTATAAACTTTATAGGAATATCCCACCCCATTGTTTCCATCCTGTTGTACTTTATAAGATTGACTCAACATATATTTACTTGTCATTTATCATAATATATCCTGCCTGAATTAGTTCAAGAACAACATAAAAGCAGAATATCTGATAGTAGTCATATTCAGTCTAACTACATTACATTTCAGCCTGATGAATTCATAATGCTTTATACAATGTACTATAAAAAGAAGCTCAAAACATGCAAGTTACCAGACCTTAGTAAATATATTGGACCTCTATGAGACTACTTTAAGGAAATATTGCTGTCAGCGTTCCAAATATCATCCAAAATTATATCAGAGTCCAAGGCAAAGTATTCCTCAAAGTTCCAATTTATTAAGAGATACATGTTGGCACATCTGTCGGAACCTGAATCTGAAAGTTTCCCAGGTTTTCCCACCCAGTTGAAAGTTCAATATCTTGCTCCCACACCCACAAGTCCATCACATGGTTCAATCTTCCACTGCTACACTGGCAGTTCCACCCATCCAGTTCCGGTCAGGCTCAGAGGTGTAGAGAACAAAAGATGACCTTGGTTTCTAGAAAGGAATTTTTTATTTTGACAACAACACATTCTACTCCTTACTATTCCCCCTCCCAATTCCCCACGAATGAAACAGCATAATAGAATAGAATATTAGTGTGGTAGGCCAAAGATCCTAAAAGGAACCGGCTACAGGCCTGACAATTGCAAGTACCAGAGTTAGGTTGAAAACACTTTTTCACAGCTGATACCTTACTATTCATGTTTGTGAGTGGCTAGTTGACTTTGGTGTGTTGTTTTGCTTTTGATAGGATGTACTTTTTAAAAAAATAAATAAATTGCAAAGAGCTAGGTCTAGCTAAGCGGATTCAAGTTACTTTCCCCAGACAGAATGCTGGGTGAAAAATATATGTTGCTCTTGGGAGTTCAAGGAAAGAAAGAATGACACAGGAATTCTGAATTATTGGCACCATGCTGAATTCAGAACCTCTTTGGTGTGATAGTTAAGGCCGGAAGACTGTGAGTTCTAGTCCCACCATAGCACAAAATCACCCTGATCTTGGGCCAGGAACTAACTCTCAGCCTTAGAGCAGTCGTGGGAAGCTTTAAATTTCAAAAGAATAGGTGATGTAATAGGCTTAAAGAGAGAATTCCTGAAGTTTATGGGCTGAGAAACATTTTGAAAGTTTTCTCACTGGGACAGAGCAGGGAAACCAATAGAGGTGATCGACCAAAAGAAATCCATACAGCAACTTTTACAAGCTTTAAGATACAAAGTATTTTTTTTTGCATGTTATATAACAGAACGTCCACTTTGAAAGCGAATAAAAGAAGAAAATCATTAAATGCAAGGGATGCCAACATATTAACTGGAACGAATGACCATTAAATGAAAAAGAAACGGAACCTTTGGCACTGGTCCAGCACTCAAGGCCAAGGGAAAGCTTCAGCCTAAAAATGTTGGATGTCCTTGGTCTAATCCATCACAAGCAGGACTCAAATAATCTCAAAGTCCATCAAGGGGCACCCCCAAACAATTGGAGGAAATTGATGTTGTTCTTTTAAAAAATAAGTTAGAATGTGTGGGAACATATGTCTGTGTGTATGTGTGTGTGTGTGTTTGTGTGTATCCTTCAGAGTCAATGTAATGAGTCATATTTAATGTGGTTTTCTCACAAGTGTTATTTTATGTGCTGTCGAATATCTAGAACCCTAAATATCATTAGCATGCAGAATATTTAAAGTCAGGTTTTGCACTCAAGTTCTCAAGCTGTGAGCTGAGCCCACCATCTCTAATTCAAAAAGCGCTTGTCTATACCACAGCACTCCACGCAGAAGTTATGGTAGCAATAATCACATCCACTGGGAAAACACAGCGGTTCCTGACAATGATTGTTTATCTCGAGGTCACCTAATGACAAGAACCAATTTGGACCGCTTTCATTCCTTCTTTGCTGCCTCCAATTTTTCTCATCCACTTGGCCTGGAGTCGGTCCTGTCAAAGGTTCCTCCTCTGAATTTACTTATATGCAATTAATTCATCCACTTGCAGTACCTGAGTTAAAAGATATTTTTACTTTCATGTCTTTGTTAAAGGAGGTATATTCTCTGTGTTCTCTCTCTCTCACACCCCTACACTTATTGTTTTGTTCGCTGGTGCCGGGTTTAGCCTTCAGATGCTTGTTAAGTTCTCACATCTTTATGTAGAAAGGTATTATGGACCTTTTTCATTCAGTCACTTTTAGGAAGGTGAGAGTGTGTGCCAGGGAGAAGAAAAGAAAGAAAGGCTGGAAGAACAAGGAGCCGGGTTTAATACGGCTCTGCAGCGAGGCAATTCTCTTGTGAATCCAACATTGCTCAGGTAGACACATCTGGTGAAATGCATCACATCAAATTAGTATCAGGGGTATTGAGATTCTAAGTCGGCCAGCAAACAATCCTCTGTCTAATGTGCTGCTTTTTAGTATGTTGAAGAAACTTGAATCCCAAATCTCATGTGAAATGAGTGATATTAACGTCCTGGCTCAAATACTGAAAGTGAAGATCAAAGAGGCGGGGGTCCAAATTGGCTTTACAAACAAAACAGCACCACAAAGTCCCCCGGGAGGGTGGTGCTAATTTTATCAGATCTCTCAGACTTCCCTCCCCGCCCCCACGCAGAAAACAGAGACCCGGGGACTCTAATGCCTCTCTGCCAGTTCAGGAAGCAAAAAAAACGCAACCCCAAATGCACGCCTGTCTTTTCCCTGGTTTGGGAGGCAAGAGAATCAGCCGCCTCTCAAAGAATTTCCAAAGCAGCCTAATCAACGTCATCTCTTTTAAATTAAAATGCACCATCTTTGCCTTCCTGCCTTCTATGCCCATGCATAGGCACATGTATACACGTACACACACAGAGAGAGAGAGAGACACGTCAATGCGCAGCATGTACATGCAGCACACTCACTGCCATGAATATTTCAATACAATCCCGGTTCACCGATCAATACAGCTGGCTCTCAAGTCCTATTGATTTTCAGAGGTTCAGCTCCACAAGGGTGATAAAATATTTCTCAAGTTATGAAGCTGGAGTTAAAGAGCTTTTGCTGACACTTCAGCATTTACAAGACACATCTCTCTCCTCTCTCCCTCTGTCCCTCCTCCTCCTCCTCCTCCTGCTCCTCCTCTCTTTCTCTCTAGATTTATGACTAAGCATTAAGTCCTGCTAAGATCGGTAGCAGCATCCCAGTGGGGCCACTTAAGGTCAGAAAGAGGAGTTGGTGTAAATGCACAACCTTCAGGTCCTAAGATTCCACTTTTCAAGGCAACCCTCGCTTTCCCTCTTCTGCCCGCAGCTCTATGTCTTTCCCACACCTTCTGAAGGCCCTTAAGTTCATGATCCCCAAAAGTCGTTCATAAACTGCTGGGTGTGACTTCCTCTTGAAAATCTCATTTGAGCCATGTTTTTAAAAGGGGGTGGATTGGAATGGACACCAAGGCAGATGCAGATAAAGCTGTTTCCCACTGGGGAGAGGACGTTAATCCTCTCCATCTGGGAGGAAGAGGAAAACTAAGTTATATATTTAGAAGTGTCGTCGTTCAAATTCACAGATTTCTTTGTTTGTCTCCTGATTTGATTCAAATAAACGCGTTTTATCACCCAAACATGGGAGGACAGGAAGGCAAAAAGTTTTAGTTCATTTCCAATGGCTTTTTAAAAAAAAGAATTGGGTAGAATTGGCCATGGAAAGCTTTGCGGTCATCACTTTTGTTTTAAATAATTGGCTTCAACATTTATGGAAAAAAAAACTGTAATTGGAATTTCTCTGGGAACATTAATCTGGGAAATGTAATGACCATGAAAGAAGTGAAGATGGAACAGAACATGGAAATTTCTGAAGACTTGACATGAATTAGACAAATGCTAAATAATCAACAGTTCCCAAGAATGATGGGGAACTATTATGAGTAGTAGTATAGTGTTTCTATATAATACCAGAGTACATCTATTACTATGTTATTTGATTGAATATCCTGCCCTGCATCCAAGCAGATCATGATGGGATGCATGGAAATATGTCCACCGCTTTCCCCCAACTCTGTAAACTTGGGTGTTAGAAGAAGCCTGAGATCCATAATCAGTTACTGCTTTACAGCTAGTTAGGTATGTTACAGGTTCCTTTTTATATTGTACCTACCCTAAAGACATACTTCTATACCCAAGAAAAGGGCACAGCCTAACCAGTCCATTGCAAAGGAAAGCCTCTTTCATTGAGGGTTGTGTGGACTCTAAACTATCATCCTGGTCCAAGTGTAGAAAACAAATCAAAGCCACCCAAGCCTACCTCCATGTTTAAGGGGGAATAGAAATGTGCAGCAACTTTATTTCTTTGTTTATTCATTTATTTATTTCCCCAATTTATATAGCCACCCATGTTAAATACTATGCCTCTGGATCATTAAATAAAAAGCCAAAATAACTGCAGTAACAAATTGTTTTGAGCAAGCAAGATGTTGTTTCCAGTTGTTAGAGATGGACAACGTCTAGGTCCTTTTCCTTGTCTTCTTATTTCAAGCAGTTCTTGGACATCACAGCTTTTTTAAACAGAAGGCAAGGTAAGCTGAAATAAAATAGCTTTTTATGCACCATCATTTATAATGTAGGACCCACAACCCAGATCCACCTTAGGTTGTGTGAACTAATTTGATGGAATGTTTAGGAGGTCCTGTAAACGTAAGGGAGAAAAAATAGGGCCATTGCAAAAGAGAAATCTCAACCCAGGGGAGGAGAAAGCATGAGAAAGAAACTCAGAACAATTCCATCTTAATTACGCTAGCTATAAGTTGAGCTGGGGAATTACTTTGACAGACTTTCAAAATTATCCTACTAGTAATAAAGTACTTTTTAGTAATTTAAATGGTTCTTGTTTCCTGAATTTGATGGTTGCAAAAGTCTTGACAATCTGATGGGGTTTTTTTTGGAGGGGGGACATCTTCAGATGGTTTCTAGGGTTGATAGGAGCAGTAATCCAATCTACTTGAAAGGTTCCTCTTTGGGGGGAAATGTTCTAACCATAATTTCATGCTGGCACTTAAAACATAAAAATGATCTTGTTAGAAAAAACAAAACCACCAACTTGCCTTCCTCTAATCAAAGCAAATATTTCAAACTCTTTCCTTCCCCTCACCCTTGCCTGAAAATGTTGTCTGCTGGTTTCCTTCTTTCCCTCTCAACCAGCATCATACAATAATTGCTTGCTACATCTTTTGCTCCTTGTCAATAAAGGGTTGTTTGGGAATCTGACCTGTGATTATATACAGTAATTCTGAAAATTCCCATTAACATTTTGTGAATTTGCTTGTCCAACCCTCCAGTTACAATCTTTTTTTTATTCTTCTTTTTGTCACAGAGATAGCTGCAAAATGCCCTTGAGGCTACAACTCTCTTCGTCCTTCCACTTTGGCAATCGTTGTTTGTTATTTTCACTTTCAGCATGTCTGAGAATAGAGGGATAAGGCTTTCAGCGCAGGAGGAACTGGTCCATTAAAAGAGAGTTATAAATAGATGCTAAATTGCACGAGGTGTAGTTCCATCATGTCAGGATCTCTAGCCTCCAACTATTCCCTTTCTACAAATAAAGCATCTCCCACCAACATCTCAGGTAATGTGAAAGCAGATCTGTTGTGCTGGTCGACCCTGGGTGATTAAAGCTCGATTGGGGCTGGGGGAAATTACTGGAGAAATATTCCTAGCTCTCACAGTGCCTACTTTCAGTTGGCCACTCACCATGGCCCTTGTAAGATAAATATTGCTTATGGTCAAAATGATGGCATTGGAGACAATCCTGTGGTCACATTGCTCTCCCCCTTTTTAAACATTTCTGCAGAAGGCTCTATAAAAGTTTAGAAAGATTTGAAAGAATACCTAGATTTCTGTATTCCCATAACTTTGGCATTGAACTGATATATTCTGGTGGGTTTTTGAAATAAAACAAGTCTGGTATGTTATATGAGACATTCCTTTCTGAGGACTTGTAGGCTATTTATTTTTCATTTGTCTGACTGACAGCTTCATTCTGATTCCTACCTCTTGAACTTCAACATCTTCAAAAAGAAAGGTGACTTTTTTGCATCTTGGAGCGAAGGGAAGGGACGCGACAAGCGGGTATGCAACAGCAACCTTTATTGAGAACAGAGTGACTACGATTCAACGTGGCGTGGTTCGCGCCAAACATTTATACCCCCGGGTTTGAACGAGGAGCCAATGGGGCGTCGATTAGCTCGACCAATCGGGGCGAGGATTGAACCGGCTCCGCCCGGGAACCAATCAGAAGGGGAGTCCTTTATCCCCGCGCTTGTATTTCCCGCGCTAGTATTCAACACCCCTCCCCCCCTAGTCAAAGAGTTCCCTTAGGAGGGCAAACATAGTCTTGTAAGTAGGTGGGACGGCGACGTTCTCGTCCGGACCTTCGTAGCTCCCCGGCGGTTGTCGTCGGGGGAGGGGCCGCCGGCGGAGGTGTGTCTGTGGCGGGGCGGTGAATCTGCGACGCGGCCTCGTGAGATGGCGCTGGCCCCGGGCCCCGTGCCCAATGTCCATTTGTCCGGGGTGGCGTCTCCGTGGCAACAGGAGTGTCCGACAGCGGCCCCGCGCAGTCTGGTTGGGGTGTAGGTTCAGAGTCTCGATAAGGGCTTCGAGGAAGGGAGTAGCCGGGTGAGGCGCGTCTGTCCGGAAAGCTCATATCGGCTGGTCCCCCGTTCCCCGGGTGGAGGCGGTCCGTTGGGGGGGAGGTCATCGAGGGTGGCTCGTGTTGAGAGTGGGTGTCTGAGAGGCTCGGGCCGTCTGTTTCCGTGGGGAGGCGTCGCCTTAATTGGTCCACGTGGCGCCTCCATTGTGTTCCGTCGGCCAGACCGACCCTGAAGGAACAGGGGCCGGTCAGAGCTGTGATGGTTGCGGGAACCCACCGTGGATCCCCAGAAAAGGAGCGGGCCCATACAGGATCCCCTAACTTAAACGCGTGGGAAGGGAGGGCCCCCAGGTTGTTCGGCAGATCCCCTGCGTAAAGTGGATGGAGCCTGTCTAGGGAGGTTCGCAATCTCCTACCCATCAAGAGCTCCGCGGGACTTTTATTAGTCGTTGGGCAGGGTATGGAGTGCTGGCTCAAGAGGTAAGCTGCCACTCTTTCTTGCCAGTCGCCCTGGTCCATGCGGCCCAAGGCTTCTTTGGCTGAGCGAACTGCGCGCTCCGCCCGGCCGTTACTAGCTGGGTGATACGGGGCTGTGGCTGCGTGTCTGATTCCTTGTTCGGCCAGGAATTCTTGGAACGTGGTGGCGGTAAACTGGGGCCCATTATCTGAGACTATCACATCCGGTAACCCATGGGTGGCGAACATCTTACGAAGGGCCCTCACTGTACTCTCTGCTGTGGTGGAGGTCATGATTACCAGCTCCACCCACTTGGAGTAAGCATCGACTACTATCATGAAGTTTCGGCCGTGGAAGGGGCCGGCGAAGTCAATGTGTAAACGGGACCATGGGCCTCTAGGAATTTCCCACTCCCGGGGGGCGGCTGTGGGGGGATTCGGCCTAGAGTTTTGGCAGATCCTGCAGCGGCCTACGTAGTCTGCAATTTCCGAATCTAGCAAGGGCCACCACACATAGCTACGGGCTAAGGCTTTCATTCGAGCTATGCCTGGGTGGTTTTTGTGGAGTGCGGGCAGGACTCGTGCCCGCAGGGCTGTGGGGATCACTACCCTGTCCCCCCAGACAAGACAGCCCCCGTGTAGGGCGAGTTCTGCTTGTCGTGCTTTAAATGGTCGGAATCCTTCCGCTACCTTTTCCGTGGGCCAACCCCTCAAGACCCATGAAGCTACTTGGGATAGGACGGGGTCGGCCTTTGTGCAAGCTGCGACGTCCGCGGCAGAGACGGGGAGGTCGGATTCGGCGATGGACAAAATAGAGAGAGCGGGCACGTGGGCTGTGTCCGTCTCTGGCAAGGGGCAACGGCTCAGGGCGTCTGCGTGCCCTAGCTGCTTACCCGGACGGTATAACAGCGTATACGAATACGCTGTTAGGAACTCCGTCCAGCGTGTCATGCGGGGAGACAAAATGGGGGGGGTTGGCTTGTCGCCTGCCAGTAGCCCCAGGAGTGGCTTGTGATCCGTGACAAGGGTGAAATTCCTACCATAGAGGTAGTCATGGAACCGCTTAATGCCGGACACTGCAGCCAGGGCTTCTTTATCGATTTGGCTGTAGTTCCGCTCCGTGGAGGAGAGTGTCCGGGAATAGAATGCTATGGGGGCCTCTGAGCCGTTCGGGAGGGCATGGCTCAGGACCGCCCCGATGCCATAGGGAGAGGCGTCGCAAGTCAGAACTAGGGGCATCCTGTCGCTATATTGAATTAGGACTGCCGACGAGGTCAAAGTGTCTTTTATAGCCGCGAACGCGTGCGCTTCACGGCTACCCCATTTCCAGGCCGCTGACCGGTCAAGCAGTCGGTGTAGCGGCTCGGCTAGCGACGCCTTGTGGGGAATAAACGGGGCGTAGAAATTTAAAAGCCCCAGGAACGCCTGCAATTCCGCCCTAGAGGTGGGTGCAGGTGCGTTTTTGATGGCGGCAACTTTGGAAGGAGTGGGGTGGATGCCTTGGGCATCAATGAGGAAACCCAAGAATTCTACTTTGGGAACAGCAATTTCGCATTTGCTGCGCTTTAGTTTCAGTCCTGCCTCCCTAAAACGTGTGAGGACCTCCCGCAGTATTTTTAGGAGTTCCGAGTGGCAGGGGGCTGCGACCAGGACGTCGTCGAAGTAGGGAACGACGCCTGGGAGCCCGTGGAGCAACCGCTCCATGAGGCTCTGAAAAATCCCCGGGGCAACCGAAACGCCGAATTGGAGGCGGCGGCAACGGAAGGCCCCGCGGTGGGTGACGATGGTCTGGGCTGTAGCCGCATCGTCGTCTACGGGAAGCTGCTGGTAGGCCTGTGCCATATCTAGCTTGGCGAAAATGCGGCCTTGCCCTAAGGAGTGGAGTAGGTGTTGCACTACGGGGACCGGATATGGATTTGCCTGCAGGGCCAAATTGATGGTCGACTTATAGTCGGCACATATTCTCACCGATCCGTCGGGTTTGACCGGGAGGACTATGGGGGTTTCCCAACGGGCGTGATCTACGGGCTCGATTACCCCCTGCTCTATAAGCTTATCAAGTTCGGCGTCTACCTTTGCTCTCAATGCGAAGGGGACCCTGCGTGCCTTCAGCCTAATGGGAGCGACCTGGGGATCGAGGCAGAGGGAAATGGGGGTGCCCTTGTAACAGCCCAATTTCCCATCGAACACATCTGCGAACTCGTCTAGAACGCTATCTACGGTGAGGGGAACTACCCTGTGCACCCCCTCTATGGTGAGGCCCAAAGCGGGAAACCAATCCAACCCAAGGAGAGCGGGCAGATCGTTCCTGACGATTAGAACTGGGAGTTTCCCCTTAAAGTCTCCGTATTCCACTCGGATGTGGAATATTCCTGCCGTGGGAATCCCCTTTCCCTGGTAGTCTAGGAGGGAGACCCCGACGGGGCGCAATTTGCTCTGGGGAACCCCGGGACAAAGGCGGGAAAACAGGGCCCAAGATAGGAGAGAACGGGAAGACCCGGAGTCCACCTCCATTCGACAAAGCTGACCTTCGAGACGGACGGCGGTGCTGATTTTGCGATCGCCGGCGGGAATGTGGGAAGCCTGGTAGACCACGCAGTCGGCGCTGGAGGGCTGGTAGGTTGAGTGGCAGTCCTCAGCTCGCCTCGCAGGACGTGGCTGTTGGCGGCGTTGCGGTG
This sequence comes from Thamnophis elegans, assembly GCF_009769535.1. Taxonomy (NCBI): domain Eukaryota; kingdom Metazoa; phylum Chordata; class Lepidosauria; order Squamata; family Natricidae; genus Thamnophis; species Thamnophis elegans. Next base: position 29,632,964 of record NC_045553.1, on the reverse strand, counting down.
CCTGGCGCTGGTCACTGGGCTGCATGAACGATGGGGCTGGCACGAGAGCCCGGCAGACCCTGGCGAGGTGTCCTTCTCCTCGGCAGCGGCGGCAGACGGCAGAACGGAACGGGCAGGATGTGCGGCTGTGGCGGCCGCCGCATCCGCGGCAAAGTGCGTTTGAGGCTGGCTGAGCTGGCTTCGGTGGTTGCTGGTGTGGCCTCCGCTTCGGCTGCGTCCTCATTTGTCCGACGGTTTCCTCCTCCTCGTCTTCAGCAGGAGAGAGGTCGTCGACGAGGTTCGTCTGGGTGGAAGGCCCCGCGGCGGTTTGCGCGGGGGTTTTCAGCTGGAGGCGTTCGATGTCGGCCGTGGATTGTTCGGAGAGCTCCGCTGCTCGTGCGGTCTCCACTGCTTGCACCAAGGTGATTTTGTGGTTCCGGAGCATGCGGCTGCGCAAATGTGCGTTGCGGACCCCGCATACAAACTGCTCTACGAGGTTCTCCTCCAGGTCTGCAAAATCGCACTGGGCGGCCACGGTGCGCAAAGCCTCTAGAAACTGGCTGATGGATTCGTTGGGCTTCTGCACTCGGCGGCGGAAGGTGAAGCGGCGTGCGATCAGAGAGGGTGAGGGAGCGTAGTGGTTCCTCAGCCTGGACATCAGCTCGTCCCACCCGAGTTTGTAGGCTGGCCTCGGGGCGGCCAGGGCTCTCGCAGAGGCGAACATGGAAGGCTCACAGCAAGACAAGAAGAAACTGCATTTCTCCTCGTCGGTCTGTGCCTGGTTCCTCGATGCGATTAAGTAGCACTCGAAACGCTCCATGAAGCCGTCCCATGATTCTCCGGCGGATCCGAATGGCGCGAAAGGAGGAAGCGCTGATGCCATCGTGGTGTGGAGCCAGAGAGGGGGAGGAAGAGGGCGGAGAATTTTTTTGCGTTCGCTGCCGGAGTTCTCAGCCTGAGATAGCGTTCGTGCTGATTCAGACGCGGTGGCAGCTGGCTCGTTCTACTCCGTGGTCGCGGGAATCGGGATCCCACCTTCGTCGCCAGTTTTGCATCTTGGAGCGAAGGGAAGGGACGCGACAAGCGGGTATGCAACAGCAACCTTTATTGAGAACAGAGTGACTACGATTCAACGTGGCGTGGTTCGCGCCAAACATTTATACCCCCGGGTTTGAACGAGGAGCCAATGGGGCGTCGATTAGCTCGACCAATCGGGGCGAGGATTGAACCGGCTCCGCCCGGGAACCAATCAGAAGGGGAGTCCTTTATCCCCGCGCTTGTATTTCCCGCGCTAGTATTCAACAGACTTGATGGTTTTCCGGCTCCCTCCTATAGAAATTGTTTAGATCCTTCCTTCCTTCCTTCCTTTCTTCCTTCCCTCCCTCCCTCCCTCCCTCCCTTCTTTCCACCTTTGATTTTTCTCAAAATGTCCTCAGTTGCTTGAGTACACACAAAGTAAAGTAAGGAGTTGAACAAGGGTAGTGCAAGAATTTATTTCTCTTTAATATGGATGAGTTTTAGCACAGTAATTTTTATTCTTTCTTCTTAGAGTTTTGACATCAGCCAATTAAAAAAAACCACATCTTTTGGACATTGAAAGAGATGAGAGCCGTGGGATTATTTTGGCATTGATTAGTTTGGTGTTTTTACATTTAATGTTCATTATATTTTAATACAGGATTCTAAGCTCCTTTAGAATTAGAATGGTAGAGGCTCTAATTGTTTGTTTTTCAGATTAAAGTAGTGATGTTTCAGATGTGTGTCATTGTTTATAATACTAGCTTGAAGCTCAACAAGATTTTGAACAAGAAATAGGCACCTAGAGCCTAGGTGGCGCAGTGGTTAAATGCAGCACTGCAGGCTACTGCTAGATCAGCAGTTCAGCGGTTCAAATCTCACCGGCTCAGGGTTGACTCAGCCTTCCATCCTTCCGAGGTGGGTAAAATGAGGACCCAGATTGTTGGGGGCAATATGCTGACTCTCTGTAAACCGCTTAGAGAGGGCTGAAAGCCCTATGAAGCGGTATATAAGTCTACTGCTATTGCTATTGCTATTGCTATTCTCTCTATAGCTTCAGATAACATTTGTGATATACAAAGATCCCGCAAAACTCTTGGAGAATAGCATGATTTATCAATTGCTCCCCTTATATTCCTCATAGCATCTGTACGTACATGGCATGATATTTTTTTTAACAAAACGGTTGGTTACTATTACTTTTGAATGGAAAAAAACACATTCATGGATTGAAAAATTGCTATAATTACAAGTAATAAATCACATACATTTGGTGCATTTGCTCAAAGAAAAGGAGAGGCAGATGATCAAAACAAGCCAACTTCCCTAGGGAAGAAAAGGGAGATCTGTGGCAAAGCAGCAGGTGTGGAGAATGGATGTTTCTTTTCTAATCAGTGCTCTGTTAGTTCCCTCTCCCCTTATTTCAAAATAAAACTTCTCCTTCTGCTTTTTTGCCTTCTCCTTCATCTCCTTTCCTTCTCCTCCTCCTCCTCCTCCTCCTCCTCCTGCTCCTGCTCCTCCTCCTCCTCCTCCTCCTCCTCCTGCTCCTCCTCCTCCTCCTCCTCCTCCTCCTCCTCCTCCTCCTCCTCCTCCTCCTCCTCTCCTCTCCTCTCTCCTCCTCTTCAGTCTTATCCATTCTATTCAATTCTTAGTCCAGTCTCATATATTGTAATATAATCTAGTCATATCTAGTCTAATCTACTCTAGTCTAATTTTGTCTGGTCTACAGTAGTCTTACTATCACATTTCTAGCACCTATTTCCTACCTGCTTAAGGAGAAATGGGTGAGGGTTAACCCAAATATGGGTTATTTACTCTCTAAAAATACAAAACATGTGACAGACAAAACTTCTGTCACATGTGTCAGATTAGTAAAGAATTCAATCAGGACCTTGTACTCTAATAGTAGTTTGAAGATACAGAAGTGATGAGTGAGTTTTATGTTACCAACAATGAGAAGGTCTATGGAATCTTATGATAATGCCAGGCTCCCTTTTGAGTCTGGGGTTCATCCTGAAAATTTACTAAGGAATCCTCTAAAAGTCCCTCAGTTACCCAGAATGTATTTTCTGTAATGCTTTTTGTGAAGACAAAAGATGTGTTTCTACTCAGATTTGTAAGCTGTAAAGAAAGTTTATAGAATGATTGCATTATTTGATTTCCTCCACTATTCTCGTGAAAGTCGAGGTGGCGCAGTGGGTAGTGTGCAGTACTGCAGGCCACTTCAGCTGACTGCTGTCTGCAGTTCAGCAGTTCAAATCTCACCGGCTCAGGGTTGACTCAGCCTTCCATCCTTCCGAGGTGGGTAAAATGAGGACCCAGATTGTGGGGGCGATATGCTGACTCTGTAAACCGCTTAGAGAGGGCTGAAAGCCCTATGAAGCGGTATATAAGTCTAACTGCTATTGCTATTGCTAAGTCAACATAACACTCATGGTGAAGCAACATTTCTCTCTCCTTCTCTTAAATTACCAGGATATTTAAATAATAAAAACATTTTTTAAATTGATCAAAAAACCCACGCTGCTCCAACTTTGGTAACAAATTACTTTTGTATGTGGCATACAGCGGGCTGTTTTATGCATGTACAGTGGTACCTTGGTACTCAACTGCTTTGAAACTCATTGAATTTCATACTCAATACATTTTGATGTGAAAATGTTGCCCTGGTAGTCATCATTTGTTTGGTACTCAATGTACAAGCTAGACCCTGTTGGTATTGGCTGCCATGAGACTCACTACATTATCCCTTATGAGAAACATTTGTTTTGGGTAATCATCATGCCTCCCAGAATCAATTAATGATGAGTACTGAGATACCACTGTATAACATAAACTATGTATATTACTTTACTTTATATAGCCTTAAGGTAAAGGTGCTAGTCGTTCCTGACTCTAGGGGATGGTGCTCATCTCTGTTTCAAAGCCTAAGAGCCATCACTGTCCAAAGATGCCACGTCTCCATGATCATATGGCTGGCATGACTAAACGCCAAAAGTGCACGGAACATTGTTACCTTCCCACCAAAGGTGGCTCCTATTTTTCTACTTTTTTACGTGCTTTTGAATTGCTAGGTTGGCAGAAGCTGGGACAAGTAATGGGAGCTCACTCCGTTATGTGGCAGTAGAGATTTGAACCGCTGAACTGCTGACCATTCTGATCGACAAGCTCAGTGTCTTAGCCGCCACATCCCTTACATTTATTTAGTCTTACATTGCATTAAAAGGATTCCCTGAGAATGGGAATTCACTTTGGAAGAATTATTTTCATTGAAGAAAAGAGTTCAGCCATCTTGGGAAGAACTTATATAATGGACTCCACCTCTATAAAGAACATTGTTTGTGATAAGTGAATAATGCAATCTAATAAATATAAATATCACGCAAAGTAAAAAAATGAAAAACCTTGGCATTGCTCCCCAGCTTTCGATCGGTTCTGGTGATAAATTTTACTTGGAAATTGGAAGCGGAGAGCGATACCTCTCTTAACAACCTTGCGGGCTGCTGGTGGTGGCATAACAAATCAAAACCATAGAGAGGAAAGTGTGCGCGAGATAAAGATCATTACTGAAAACTCTGGCAGTAGCTTGACCCGGTGGCCTCTTTTTAAAGAAAAATCTTTAATACATAACACTATGGGATTCCTGAGAGTCCTTGTTTTGGGGCTCCCAGGGCAAAGGTCAGATCTTGGAATGTCACCAGGGCTGTTGCTTACCAGGAGGAGACAATTAGGTGAAATGTCTAGACTGCTGAGTTTCGGACACTGCGATAAGAACATTATCAACTCTCCAAGGTGATATAAACAAGATGCTGCTGGCTGCAGAGTTTGTTTCTCCTTCCCCTTCCAGGGCTGGTTCAGCTCCTGAGTGCCCATAGTTTGCTTCTCTCCTTCCCTTTGGGATCTAAGTGTTGACGGTCGGGGTTTTGTTCTATGATCCTTTATTTCATGATGTTCAGCTATGGATGGCAGTGCAATTGTAGAATCAAATGAGAATGAGGATTGATCAATAAAAGCCATGACTTTCACACATGCCCCCTGGCCATCTTGTAACTATGTAAGTTAATGAGCACCACATTCCACCCAGGAGAATCAAAACTGTCTTCTCTTGTGAAATTTTGGAAGCAAATTCTGCTTTATCACTCTGGGAAAGAATAGGAAATGAAAAAGATAAGGGATTTATTTTCTGCATAAAGTAAAGGTAAAGGTTCCCTCGCACATATGTGCTAGTTGTTCCCGACTCGACGGGGCAGTGCTCATCTCCGTTTCAAAGCTGAAGAGCCAGCTCTGTCAGAAGACGTCTCTGTGGTCAATGGCCAGCATGACTCAACACTGAAGGCACACAGAACGCTGTTATTTTCTACTTGCATTGTTGCATGCTTTCAAAATACTAGGTTGGCAGAAGCTGGGACAAGTAACAGGAACTCACTCCGTTATGTGATGCTACGGATTCAAACTGCTGAACTGCCGACCTTTCTGATCGACAAGCTCAGTGTCTTAGCCACTGAGCCACTGTGTCCCTTTTCTGCATAGTACTAGTGTATTTACACACACCTACGTGTGTCTCTGAGTAGGAGTAGGCTGAGTGTGAGCTAGAAGCCATAAATGATTGACATGATCTATAGCTCACTTGAAGAGCATATGTTTTACATGCAAATCCCAGGCATGTCCAGGTACTTCTGTCTCACATAGTTGGATTTAATTCACATGTGTTCAGTTTCTGAACACATCCTACAACTTAGGATCAAAGTGATTGATTGAAAGGCTGTGCGGTAGCACGAATTCAAAGAAAGAAAAAAGCAGGAAGAAACTGTCTGGCCAAGATCATTCTTCAAGATAAGGCAGGTACTACTTCAATGTTCCAGTCTCACAATAATTTTTAAAACCTTCAGGGATCTTTGAAGTCTCTAGCTTAGCCACATTAGATAACTTGCTTTGGATGGACACAGGTTGTCCATCCATAAGAATGCAATGATCTTCACAACTATCTTATTCATCATTCAGGAACTAATACTTCTTGGATGCTGATAGCAAAGTTTTTCAGATTTTTCTTTTGTGCTTTCTGCCTAGGTCTATTTCTAGTGTGAGTATTCCAGAACCTTCTGGTCCAGGGGTGGGATTCAAATTTGTTTACTACTGGTTCTTTGGACATGGCTTGGTGGGCGTGGTGTGGCTTGGTGGGTGTGGCTTGGTGGACATGGCAGGGTAAAATCTCCATTCCCTCCCGACTCCATTTCCTCCCCGCTCCAGGGAAGGATACTGCAATATCCCCATTTCCTCCCAATCAGCTGGGACTCGGGAGGCAGAGAATAGTTGGGGGCGGGGCCAGTTGGAGGTGGTATTTACCAGTTCTCTGAACTGCTCAAAATTTCCGCTTCTGGTTCTCCAGACCTGGTCAGAACCTGCTGAATACCATCTCAGTTCTGGTCCTCAGACCCATGTCTGTCAGGTGAGATGGCAGATGTAGCCTTTGTCTGTGCTTCCATTAATTTGCTCCATAACTTTGCTCCAAATAATCTGGGGTTATCTACAGCTTGGCCAAAAGAACCCAAACCTGTAACACTGAATGTTTTACTTCTAGTGGCAAGTGCTGTAGTACAGCACTAGTATACTATACTGTCGGCTTCTTCATCACTCAAGAAGATCTGTGAAAGTCCTCTGGGACCTGAGTGGATAATTTGCCTTAAGTACAAAGCCATCTTACAGCATCCCCAGCTAAATACAGTTTCCAGGTCAGCTAGTCTGAAAGCAATTGGAAATTTCGGGTCCAGATTTTCTCCATCACATCCAACTATTTCTTTGTAATCAGCCATAAGTTATCTCCAGCTATTCTGGATAATAACCACATTTCCCCTAATTTAACCACATTTAACTATAACTCATTGTGAAAGAGTGGAGAGGTTGGACATTCCCTAGTTCTGCAACATGATGGTGTGTCTTTTCCTCCCTGAAGTATCATAGCAGGGTTTCTTTTGTTTATGGCCTGTGTCATCTGCCTATTGATGACCTGTCCCAACTGAAGCAGAATGTGTTCCATTTAACAAGAGCTTCTATTCCACTAAGGATTCCCTGCATAAATGTATTTCCTAGCTTCCTTTTGGAATATCCAGATTGGTTTATTACTTTGCTGAAATACCTCAATTCATTTGCTCTTATGCCTGGAACTGCAGCCTAGAACTCAAATGTACAATCATCTCCTTCACTTTCTTAGTTTTCTCTACTATTTTATCTCTTCCAAGAGGTTCTCATAGTTAATACTGGAGTATACTGTGCATTGTTGAAAATGCACATTCCCATTGCACATACATGCCTTCTATTCCCTGAATCAGGACTTGTCCAATTAGCTCTTTTATAAAGTCTGATGAAAAAAGAAAAAGAAAAAAAGGTCTTCACTCTCCATGTTGAATCAACCTTAAAATGGAGTGCCTCTATGTCCTTACGTGTTTTTGCTTCTGCTCCTAATAGTACTAGCAGGGATTGTAATGTTGTACTGTTCTGCCTTGCAACAGAACAGTAGAGAAGAGCCAAAACAAGCAAAAAAATGCTCCTTCTCAATGGCTAAGGACACATGGAGGACATTCTTATCACATTATGTGACGATGGCCATCAACATGGATGTCTTTAGAAGGGTAACAGATCATGGATTAAAATATTTCTGGTTTTTAATCCTAATTGTTATATAATTTCTCTAGTATTCCAGGCAATGAGAGGATGTAATTGCTTTCCAATATTCTCTAGATGGGTTAGAGACTGTTTGATCTGATTAATGATCTCTCTTATCTTTTTAAAAGATAAGATCACGACTGTCAAACTATTCACTAAGGCTGCATTACTATCGTTATTAGTCTTCTCATCATTCCTATCACCCATCTCCTCCCACTTATGACTGAAGGACTATAACTTTGTTGCTTGTATCCTTACAATTTATATTGATATTGATTGTTTCCGGATTGCTTATTTGTACCCTACGTTTATCATTAAGTGCTGTACCTTATGATTCTTGACGAATGCATCTTCTTTTTATGTACACTGAGACCATATGCACCAAAGATGAAATCCTTGTGTGTCCAATCACACTTGGCCAATAAAGAATTCTATTCTATTCTATTCTAAAAGATGAAGAGAAGGAGAACAAGATTTGGGATTCTTGATGAAAAGCCAACTTTTTAAAACATTTTTTTCCCCTTGTTAGCTGCATATGTAACAACTCTTACATTTATATCATTCCCATGCCATGATTAAAAAATATATCGACCTCATCTTTCTCCAAAAGTATGCTAAGATCTGACATTCCTTTCATATTATTGAAAAGATTACTGGAACTTGATTACAAGTACATCCAGAATGTGTTTTGGTTACGTACCTTAGCACAAAGCCCAAAGGATTGCTTGGCCTTTTAAGCTTTTTTTTTTTTTAAGCCAAGAAGAATTCAGCTTACAGTAGAACTGCAAATGGTTTTACATCAAGGTTTTTGCTTCCATTTAATTTTACAAAGGGATGCAGTGGCTCAGTGGCTCAGTGGCTAAGATGCCGAGCTTGTCCATCAGAAAGGTTGGGAGTTTGGCGGTTCAAATCTCTAGTGTCATGTAATAGAGTGAGCTCCCATTACTTGTCCCACTTCTGCCAACCTAGCAGTTCAAAAGCATGTTAAAAATGCAAGTCGAAAAAATAGGAACCACCTTTGATGGGAAGGTAACAGCGTTCCATGTGCTTTCGGTGCTTAGTCATGCCAGCCACATGACCACAGAAATGTCTTCGGACACCGTTGGCTCTTTGGCTTTGAAACAGAGATGAGCACCGCCCCCTAGAGTCGGGAATGACTAGCACGTATGTGTGAGGGAAGCCTTTACCTTTAATAATTTTACAAAATTTCCCATTTACCAGTAGCCTGGGAGGGAGGGAGATAGGCCAACCTAAAAGGTAGAAAAGATCAACGTGAGATAGTCAACATCCAAGCATCTCATCACCATTACACACACCTACATATCCTTACCAAGTTTCTTAAAGCCCTTACATACCTTCAAGTTCATTTAAAACTGGATAAAAGCTGGGCCTGCCGAAGTCCATACCTCCACCATAGCACAGATTGTGTTTTACGAATTCAGACATTTCTATTAAACTGCAAAACAACAGCTCACCTGAAGACATCGATCTTGGTCATTTTGTTTGACAGTGTTGCTATCATTAGCAATCCAGGTTTCAAAAAATACTCTTCTGAAAGTGAAGCGAACCCCGAAATATGTTAAAGACATTTTCAGTCATAGAGAGGACAGATACCATAGGAGCTTATGTTTACTTACTGAAACACACAGAGACTGTCACCAATATCAAACTTCGTTCTACGATCTTCCCTTTTTGGATGTAGAACTTTAAAAAGACATTCCAAAGAATTTGTATCATGACATTTACTTTGCTAGTGTGCGTGCAGTTGCTTGTCCTTTGGACTCATGGACCTGTAATTTATGGTGATTGTAAGTGTAACAGTTATATGAAAAGTTATTAAATCAAATTAGTTTGTTACAGCAATAAAAGATGCAATAAAAGATTTAATAGTAGAACTATTAAATTAAACTATTAAAGAACTACATATTTCTCCATGAATAATTACAATACAATACAATACAATAGCAGAGTTGGAAAAGACCTTGGAGGTCTTCCAGTCCAACCCCCTGGCTAGGCAGGAAATCCTATACCATTCCAGACAAATGGCTATCCAACATCTTCTTAAAGACTTCCAGTGTTGGGGCATTCACAATTTCTGGAAGCAAGTTGTTTTACTGATTAATTGTTCTAACTGTCAGGAAATTTCTCCTCCGTTCTTAGTTGTTTCTCTCCTTGATTAGTTTCCACCCATTGCTTCTTGTTCTACCCTCAGGTGCTTTGGAGAATAGTATGACTCCCTCTTCTTTTTGGCAACACCTGAGATATTGGAACACTGCTATCATGTCTCCCCTAGTCCTTCTTTTCATTAAACGAGACATGGCCAGTTCCTGCAACCATTTTTCATATATTTTCAATAATTGAAAAACTGCAAGTGTGGTCAGATCAAAAAAATAATTAAGAACAAATATAATAACATAAAACAGAATAAAACTAGTGCCATAAGAAGCTCCAAACTTGATTAATGGTGGGTTGTACAAATGACAGCACAAAACTGGACAACTTGGAAAGCTATAAAGATATACAGATGTCTGGGATCTATAGTGAAGTCCAGAACAAATTAACATAATATGAAAATAGCATAGATTCTAGTGGGCCCAACAAATATAATGCTTCTTTTTCTTCTCTCTTTTCTTTTGAATATATATTAAGTAAACTATACAATTTTATATAGCAACTGTAAGTTTAGGATCAATAATCCAAAACAAGGAAACATATTTTATTTTTTGAGAAATAGGACTTTCATTCTTAAGTAATCATAATGTAATATTGCTGAAACGTTGAAAACAAGTGACATCATTGCTATCAAGATTAGGTAAGTTGCTAAGTAGATCACTATATTTGAGCAAAGTAGGGGCTTGATAAAGTCTGTGTAATATTTGCCATATTATTTGTGTATTTTAGATCAGAAGTTCTTCACGATAGCCCAATGGAACCTCTCACTACAAAAAACTTGTAACTTTCAAGTCTTTTTCCTCAATGTTCGTTTCAAAGATAATATCAATATAACACGATGAACTGTGACATCACCAGGATTTCATTAATTAAAATTAAAAATTAAATTAAACTTGTAATTAATAATTAAAATTATAAATGTTATTTATATTTAGAATTATAAAATTCTCAATATAAATTACATTTCATTTCTAACTTGTCCCCTCCTTTGTCTGGAATCTGTCCACCATCAGGAACAAAAGTAAATAGAAAACAGGAGAAGTGTCTTCTTATCAACATCTTCAGTTATAGGACCATCTGAAGCCACAAGATAACAGATTAACAGAGTTGGAAGGGACCTTATAGGTCATCTAGTCCAACCTCCCACACAAGCAGGAGACCCTACAACATTTCTGACAAATGGCAGTCCAATCTCTTCTTGAAAGTCTCAAGTGATAAAGCCCCCACAACTTCCGAAGGCAACTTCTGTTCCATTGGTTGATTGTTTTCACTGTCAGAAAGTTCCAAGATGACTGTAGTTTATCAAAGGATGAGTTTCTCCAGCCATAAAAAAAGTCCAAGAAATATCCAGACCTAACAAGCTTGAGATTCTTACAATGGAAAATAAAGTTCTAAAAGACAAAAACTGGGATTCCTCCAACTTTCCTCTGACTTAACTGGGCACTCCAAAATAACAACAAACAAGAAGAATATAAATTTGTTCTCCTATTTGTCCATTCAAATTGGAGTTGTACGGTATATATCCCTACAAAAGACCTATGTAAATCTACACAGCTTTTCAGCACCTCCATTTACATCTGTAACAAAACAAATGATCACACAAACACCCGCCCACACAAACCACAATGATATCATCACAAAAATGCCACAACTGTGCATTGGTATCACAATGTCTAATGCAAGAAGGTTAGTCACAGTGTTTGGGTGATTACTTCATCATGTATGGGTCATCATTTTCCTATCCCCAGCCCCCACCCCAAATATTTTTATCCTGGGTTTATTAAACTAACCACAAATAGCAACCAAGGTTATGCTGGAAACACAACCCAGAATGGATTTTCCAGTTGAAGCCAATTCAGGTAATGTGAAACTTATGCATACAAACTTCATGGAGACCACTGAAATAAATAAATAAATATGCAGCTGTTTTTCTAGTTAAAAAAATCAGCTATGCGCTCATCTATACAGAACTGTTTTGTATGTAAAATTTGCAGATTAATGTTAGGCAAGCATTCAGATGCACATGGTAGAAGTAAGACATGACAAGGAAAGGAGGAATGTTCATGGACCCCTTGGGGTTCAGCTGGATGAATTGAAGAAATGTATTATTTACTCCAGAACTCAACTGCCAGACATCTCGAGCCAACCTCGAAGCTAATTTTGAGAGTTATAAGATGTCTGGAGGATATCCAGATTGGATAAGCTGCTTTAAGGGAAACTCTAGAAAATAAGTTTTCCTCATAAATAAAGATATCTAGGGCTCATCCACTTGTTATCAAAAGTATTTAACAGACAGAATGATGTGGGAAAACTATACATTGTATAGTTTATCAAATATAGTTTGGTTGCCCCAATATAAAAGAGATGTTGAGACTCTAGAAAGAGTACAGAGAAACAAAGATGATTAGGAGACTGAAGGCTAAAACATATGAAGAATGGTTGCAGGAATTCAATATGTCTACTTCAATGAAAAGAAGGGACATGATAGCAGTGTTTCAATATTTGAGGGGTCATCACAAAGAAGATGGCGTCACCTTCTTTTCCAAAGGACCTGAAGGCAGGACAAGAAGCAATGGATGGAAACTAATTAAGAGAAGCAACCTAGAGATAAAGAGAAATTTCCCGACAGTGAGAACAATTAATCAGTGGAATGATTTGCCTCCAGATGTTGTGGCTGCTCTAACACTGGAAGTTTTTAAGAAGATGTTGGATAATCATTTGTCTTAAGTGGTGTAGGCGAGGCATTGCCCTATGAAAGCTGGTTTTCGGCCTTCCAGAAGGTGGGGGGAGACTGTTTTCACCCTCCCCAGGCTTCAGAAAAGCTAATGGGCCTACTGGAAGTTCATTTCCTGAAGCCTGGGGAGGACAAAAAATGGGCCAACAGGCCTACCGGAAGTCCAGAGGCTTGAGTGCATGTGAGGGGGGGGGTTGGGGGGTTCTGTACACATGCGCAAGGGGGATGGTATTGTATTATGGGTGTGAGCATGTGCATACACCCTATTGCACTTGTGCGTGCCCTTTTGGCACCCGAGCAGAAAACCGTTCACCATCATTGGTATATGGGGCTGGACTAGAAGACCTCCAAGATCCCTTTCAGCTTTGTTATTCTGTATGTAATAATGATTTGGGGGAAAGGGATAAATAGCCATCACTTTCTTTATTCTCTTTCTCTCTCTTTTAAACTGTCTGAAACTTAAACCATGTGTGGACAGTCTTTTGACAGCTTGGCTTTTTTGGTTGGTCAAAGGGCACATGCCAAAGACGTAGACTAAATATACCAGCCCCAAAATTATTCTAGCGTCTTAATGAAACAAAACTCTTCAAAGTTTCTCCCATAAACACTCCCTACCATCATGGCTTCCTAGCCTCCTCCTTTTCTCCCCCTCTTCTAAAGTAATGTTTTATTAGAAAATATTGAAAGCAGAATGGATTCCCAAACTGTAAAGCATTGGGTGTATTTTTAATGCACTGCAAGAGGTAAATGGCTACAAGAACCAAGCAGAAAAATCTTTAGCACAGAAATAACATGGAAGCTGACCTAAAGAATGTTTATTTTCCTTGCTGGGCTGACAGCTTTGAAAATCAGCAAGTTTCTCTTTTGGGTCAATTAAACTTTTGTTCGGTGAAATTGCTCTGGAGCCAAGACTCCTGGAACATGCGGTATTGATTGTAAACCATGCACAACCCATGCAGTATTTTTTTTCTTCTAACCTAGGTAAGCAATAATATCAGAGGGGCAATTTCCCACACAGGCAGTCTGTAAAGGTGAAGATGTTAGGTGATGGATATTTAGTGCTGATACACTAGTAGAATGTCCAAGAAGGATGTCACAGCCCATGTGTGCAGGTAGAATTTCAGGGCTAGCACAGTGTCTACCCACATGTGATTAAAGTGGTTGGTATAATAGAGCCGAGATGGCGCAGTGGTTAGAGTGCAGTACTGCAGGCCACTTCAGCTGACTGTTAGCTGCAGTTCGGCGGTTCAAATCTCACCGGCTCAAGGTTGACTCAGCCTTCCATCCTTCCGAGGTGGGTAAAATGAGGACCCAGATTGTTGGGAGCAATAAGCTGACTCTGTAAACCACTTAGAGAGGGCTGAAAGCCCTATGAAGCGGTATCAGAGGGGCAATTTCCCACACAGGCAGTCTGTAAAGGTGAAGATGTTAGGTGATGGATATTTAGTGCTGATACACTAAATATAGATAGTCTAACTGCTATTGCTATAATGCCTTGGTAACACCACACCTAGAATATTGCATCCAGTTTTGGTCACCACAATGTAAAAAAAGATGCTAAGAAAAGAAGACTCTAGAAAGAGTGCAGAGAAGAATAAAAAAGATGATTAGGAGACTGGAGGCTAAAACATCTAAAGAAAGCAGGAACTGGGTATGTCTAGTTTAATGATAAGAAGGACTAGGGGAGACATGATAGCAGTCTTCCAATATTTAAGGGACTGCCACAAAGAAGAGGGAGTCAAGCTATTCTCCAAAGCATCTGAAGGCAGGACAAAAAATAGTGGACAAAGATGTTAATCAAGGAGGGAAGCAGCTTAGAACTGAGGAGAAATTTCCTGACAGAATAATTAATCAGTGGAAACAGCTTGCCTCCAGAAGTTGTGAATGCCCCAACACTGGAAGTTTTAAAGAAAAAAAAATGGACAGCATTTGTCTGAAATGGTATAGGGCACAGGTGTCAAACTCGTAGTGTCATGTTGCTGTCACATGAGGGTTTGTGATGTTTCCCCCATTCGCAGAGTTGGTATGGGTGAGGCTGGGCCATGGGCCCCCAGCTTCACACCCCTGGTATAAGATTTCCTGCCTGAGCCAGGGATTGGGACACCTCCAAGGTCCCTTCCACCTAAATCTATTCCATTCCATTCTATTCTATTCTATTTCTATTCCATTCCATTCTATTTCTATTCCATTCTATTCCATTCCATTTCTATTCCATTCTATTCCATTCTATTCCATTCCATTCCATTCTATTCTATTCTATTCTATTTCTATTCTATTCCATTCCATTCTATTTCTATTCCATTCCATTCTATTCTTAAATAATCAAAACATTGAAAAACCCCATTCCATTCCAATTCCATAGTCTGTTGTCTCAGTAGTTTAAATGTATGCAAAAAGGGATCTATTCTATTTCATTTCAGTCCATTCCATTCCTCTCCACTCCCTTCCCTTCTATTCTATTCCATTCAATTCCATTCCATTCTATTTCTATTTCCATTCCATTCCATTTTATTCTTAAAGAGTCAAAACATTGAAAAAACCTCATTCCATTCCAATTCCATAGTCTGTTGTCTCAGTAGTTTAAATGTATGCAAAAAGGGATCTATTCTATTCTATTCCATTCCATTCTATTCCTCTCCACTCCACTCCCTTCCCTTCCCTTCTATTCTATTCTATTCCATTCCATTCTATTTCTATTTCCATTCCATTCTATTCTTAGAGTCAAAACATTGAAAAAAACATCATTCCATTCCAATTCCATAGTCTGTTGTCTCAGTAGTTCAAATATATGCAAAAAGGGATCTATTCTATTCTATTCCCTTCCCTTCCACTCCACTTCCTTCCCTTCCCTTGTCTTCCATTCTATTATATTCGATTAGATCCAATACCTTTTACAAATAATTCAAGAACTCCCCACATAGTTCTCCCCTCCAAATAATGTTAGGGCTAATCTACCTACAAATTAAAAACAACTGTTAAACATGACCCAGCAGCTACTATCTATCTATCTATCTATCTATCTATCTATCTATCTATCTATCTATCTATCTATCTATCTATCTATCAATCTATCATCTATCTATCTATCTATCTATCTATCTATCTATCTATCTATCTATCTATCTATCTTTGTTATTTATTAATTATTATTTTATTTTGTCTCTTGACACCCCCTCCTTTCCCTCACAGTGCAATGCATGTGGAAATATAAGGAAAACACTTCAACTTTCACAGAGTGCTTGGCAGTCTCTTAAATTCACTTGGGATATGCCGGGGCTTCCATGGAAACCGAAGCCCACATGCACACACATCCATGCACACACAAAGACACACATAAATCTTCCCCTGAAAATGTAGCTTAACCTTCATTTCTTTTCTGGCACTGATTTTGCTGGGGTTTTCTTGCTCTTTTGCTTGGGGAGGTTACAGCCAGTGCTCGGGGAAGGTTTACTTCGATCCTGGGCATGTTTTACTTGGAAATAAGTCCTACAATAGCCAATGGGGCTTCTGATTATGCAGGACAGATCTTAGCATGCCTGTTGCGGTATTCATCATGATCCCATAGCAAACTGTCAGGACTGGGCAAGAGTCAGTTGCTGGAGGACAGGCAGGAAGCAAAAGGAAAGCCAGAGCTGATGAACCAAATCAGGAGGTGAGAAACCTCACCATCAAAATCAGGGACTTTGGCCAGGTAAGATTTCTGAATCCCATAGGTGGAGTCTTTGATGTGCAGCTTTCCATATCAATTGTAACCACATCTAATAATCTGAGAAAAGCCTGGATGAATTAAAACAGTGGTCTATAAAGACTCTAGCCTACTTCTCACAATAGCATGGAACATGAGTTGTGTTCTGTTGCTGCTGTTCTCCATCAGTTGCCTTTATATTTTGCGTCTAGCAACTGCATCAACCATCTTCCAGACAATAGAGTGGGAGAGAGCGGTGTGTTGGGGGTGTGTGAGAGAGAGTAGATAGATAGATAGATAGATAGATAGATAGATAGATAGATAGATAGATAGACAGACAGACAGACAGACAGACAGACAGACAGACAGACAGACAGACAGACAGACAACTATTTGGATTAGCATTTTATTGTTTTATTACTTTATCATTATTATAAGTCTTTGGTTTAGTATTTGTTTATTTAGTTTTGGGGAATTTTTTGTAACATGTCTAGAGCCACATTGGTTGAGTTGGATAGCAATAGAAATATTTTAAATAGGTAGGGAAGTAGATGGAGAGAGAGAAAGAGAGAGGGAGGAGGAATCATCCCCATTATTATATATACAGAGATGGAAACATTCGTCACTACCAACTATGGACAAGTGCTTGGTGAAATTGACAGATCTTGCTGAGATGGATA
The DNA here is from genome assembly GCF_009769535.1 of Thamnophis elegans. NCBI lineage: Eukaryota > Metazoa > Chordata > Lepidosauria > Squamata > Natricidae > Thamnophis > Thamnophis elegans. The sequence continues at coordinate 29,616,037 of NC_045553.1, read as the reverse complement.
AATTAACTTCTTTGAATTCAAGAGGGGTTGGACTTAGAACATTTGTGGGAACATAACATCTCCAGGCTGATTACTTGCTTGACTCCACCCCCAGGCTCTGCCTGCTGTTCTCTTACACCCACATCAAATTCTCCCAAAAGTTGTTGCTACTATATTTAGCTTTTCATGTGTCCACTCAAAAGCAACTGATTTCTGTCTCCGCCCTTCATTTTTCCCACCCCACCTCTGCAAGCAATTAATTATCAAGCTGCACCTAAATTATAAATTAGTAACTTTAGGGGAAGAAGAAATAGATTACTTGATATTACAAAAAGCAAGGATGCTGGGAATGGAGAGCAGCAGCTGTTTTAGAAGCGTTGCCTTTTTCTTTGTTCGGAATGCTATTTAAACATTGGCAGGGGGCCTCATTACAGACGAATCAATGAATTAGTAAGTAGACTTGTAGCCAGGAGAGACAGCGGGGGCTCCTGTGGCGAAAACAGATTTGCACAAAAGAGAGGGAAAGGAGGAGAAGCATAACCCCAGTCCCAAAATGTAACAAAGTCAATATTTTATAATAACCTGCCAAAGGAGGAGGGAGTAGGAAAACAATTGGAAAAAGAAAAGGCATTGTTGGTGAGCTCATCAGCAGGTTCCAACCAAGTAAAGATGCAAAGCATCACGTTAAGCTCTTGACTCCTGGTGACTACATAGATATGGACAGGCCATTTTCTTGGAAGTATTAGAGAAGGGCATTCCCTTTTTCTGGAATGCTTTTTCCCTTCCCAATCTCGGTTACGGATTCTTTGTTGGTTTCCCATCCAAGTTCCAACCAGGCCTGGCCCTGCTTATCATCCAGGTTCAGGCAAAACCATCTAGGAGGCTGGAACATTAATGGTTTAATAGAATAACAGAGTTGGAAGGGACCTTGGAGGTCTTCTAGTCCTACTCCCCTGCTCAGGTAGAAAACCCTACACCATTTCAGACAAATGGTTACCCAATCTCTTCTTAGTTCATGCAAATGGTTATGGCTGTCCCTATGGCTGTGATATAAATTCAAGGAAAGAAAGCGGCCTTTCACTGTGTCTGTCCCCTGGTCCATCTTAACCAGGTCTATGTTAACATATATCATTCTCAATCAGCTGCTGAAAGTCCAGCTTCCCACCTTCTCTAAAACCTGAATGGGTCCATTGTCAAAGCCAACTGATTGTGGCTCAACAGTAATCCAAGAGGTTGGTTTTTTTCAGATCTAGTTCCTGAGAATAGAACCCCAAAATTTCCATGGGCATCAAACATGCTCTACCACTAAACGTTTGGCTTAGAATAGAATAGAATAGAATAGAATAGAATAGAATAGAATAGAATAGAGTTGGGATGTTGGAGGTCTTCTAGTCCAACCTCCTGCTTAGCAGGAAACCCTATACCACTTCAAGTGGTTATCCAACATCTTCTTAAAAAGTTCCAGTGTTGGAGCATTTACAACTTCTGGAGGCAATTTGTTCCACCGATTAATTGTTCCAACTGTTAATTGTTCTAATTTCATCATCTAAGTGTTGGTTGCAGAGCAATATTTGTGATTTTGGCAACAGATTTGTAACTAAGTTATAATCTGAGGAAATGTGACTGAAGGGAGGGGTGTCTTTGATGGCCATTATTCTCCTGTCCTTGTGTTGATTCTGTGCAGTCTGAAAGACAGTTGCTAATCACTCCGCATTATATTAATCCAATGTTCTTGTGATGTACAATACAAAAAGTAGAAAGAAACAGGAAGGGATATGTGTTTCCTTGTTACCTGGCTTCTGCCAGCTGCTAGAATATCCTAAACTAGGTATTATTCAGCTGAAGTCTGTTGAATCAATGTATTTATATATTCTAGTTTTAAAAACTAAAACAAAACCACTGAGTTTAGTAGGGCTGATAATCGGTATTCTTCCTGTTATTCTAACATTTTATTGGAATTTTTTATTTGCCTTCAAAACTATATCCATTCCCATTAAATGAAACTAATTTTGGATTACAGACAAATCTAATTAATAAATTGCCCATCAATGTGCCTAGTAATAAGAAAAACACCATTGTTTTGAAGCCTTAGCAGATCTCTGTGACAGAACAGGTAAGTTACCTATTAAAATAGGTTTTTTATATAATTCATACTATTACTTAAATTCAAAGTAATAATAAGCCTACTCATAATGGTTGGTTTATTTAATAAAGGTGTCTTATTTAATAAACACTATTTTTCAATGACGTAGTCCTAGCCCAATGTTTCTCAATCTTGGCAACTTTAAGATGTGTGGACTTCAACTCCCAGAATTCCCCCAGGTGGCATGGGAGCAGGGATGGTATTAACTTACTTTCCTGTTGTGGCCCAGCAGGAGCCGTTGGAGCTGCCAATGGACTCCGATAGCGAGGAGCCCTATGACTCTCCTATGGAAGATGTGGAAGACCTTGGGCAGGGTTCCGACTCAGAGCAGGGACTAGAGAGGCTGGTTGGCCACCAGGAGGTGTCTGAGGCATGGAGCAGTGGGGAAGATCAAAGGGAGTTTGTCCCTGACGCCAGGCAACGAAGGGCGGAGAAACAGAGGCAGCAGTTACAGAGACAGACTCATGAGAGATAATCAAGCCCAGGTGGTTGTGGCTTAGCCCCTCCCAAGAGAGTATATAAGAAGAGACTTTGGGAAGAGTCATTTTGCAAGACACAACCGTTCATAGTAATTTGGAGAACTCCTTGTCTGGTCTGCCTTGTGTTCCCGTGTTTGTTGGAGTCTGGGTTGCTGCCAACGTCTTGCCAGTGAGTCGTGTCTGGGCTTTCAGCCAACAGGATTATAATTGCTGTGAATAAAGAGTGGCAAACAGCTAAGCCTGTGTCTGCATTCATTACTAGATGGGAGGAGGGCCAGAACACTTTCCCTACCAGTTCACAAATGTGAGTGCACCCATCCATGCATGCTCTTTGATCACGCATGTGGCTTGTTCGCATGTGTGCAGCTTGAAAACGTGCCTAAATAGGACAGCATAAGAGCCAGGGTGGGTGGGACTAGGCCCACCCACGATTTCCACTACTGGTTTGGGCAAACCAGTCCAAATCGACTGAATATCACCTCTGCATGGGAGGTTAGGAAATTCTGGGAGCTGAACTCCACACATCTTAAAATAACCCAGGTTGAGAAACACTGACCTAGCCCATTAAGCAATATCACATATTAATCATGATATAGCTCTTGCATCTGAAAACTACCATAGCCATACTATCTTGCTCATTCTAAGTCACATCACATAACTTGAGCTTTCACTCAAAATTGGCTTTATGCCCAAGGTAGGATTAGAACTCACAGTCTCCAGGTTTTTCACCTAATGCTTAATCACTACTCCAGGCTGGCTCTCAGTTAAAAATGTACGTCCCAAAGTTTAGACAGTAAACACTGCCTCCATCCACCTGCATCATAGATGTTACTTTCCCCTGTGGAAGAGCAGAAAAACTAGTTAAAATCTGTCCAACAAGTATCCATCGCACACAGGATCGACCAAGAGTGAATTTTCCCAGTCCATGTCACTAGGGCTTTGTGTGCAATCCATTTTAATTTCTTTTTATTTCTTTTATTTTTTGCACTTCACATTTAACACCTAGGGGTAAAGATCCTGAGAATTCCTGATCAATTAATCACATGAGTTTACAGTAATGAATTATTTGGTGGAAATGTTTTAAGTCCTAATATGAACGAATACATTATTTTGAAGGGAAAAAATAATGGCTGCCTTTAATGATGAAAGCATACACTAAACAGCAATCATCTTTTTAGAAAAGGTATGTGAGAAATCTGAATGCTCTTTCCACTATTATTTTCCCATAAAATTAAATTATTTTCAGAAAAGTAAAAAATGTCATTGTTATGGTACATAATGTTACATGAAGAATGCTTTTATTCTGTAAACCGACATTTAATGTTTACTGAAATACAATTTTCTTTTTTTAAACAAAACAGAAATTTCATACATGAATGATATATTTTTTTAAAATAATAAAAAATATTTCATTTCTTTTTTCTTTTAATGTTTGAGTCATTAGGAATTAATATCCTATTATGGTGCATAGCAAATTTCATATATTGTTATGAAAAATTGTATCCAATGAGTGTAGAATAAATTCTCAACAAGTAAATGTAAGATTTTAAATAGTGTCAAATGAAAGCAGCAGCAAAAGCAACAGAAATACTGACACACACTCATATTTATGCACAATCATGACTCGTTACTTTCAACAAAAATGAAAAGGGAAAGGAATTCCATAGCTGGAAAATGCCTATCAACAATCCTTTAATGCAAAAACAGGAATAAGTTTGTCCTTCCAGTATTGTATATTAATTTGTTTGTCCAACGCACAAATATCTACAATTCTTTACATCTTCATTGAATCAAAACACTAAGAATAAAGCCAAGAAGAACACAGGGATTCTTGCTATGAAACAATTGATCTCAAGTCGTCTTAACAATCTTGTGCATTTCAGCCCCAAATGTAGCAATTAGAGGGCAAAGCTAAACTCGTTAAGATTTTAGATGTTCTGTGATAGTGAAATTCTAGCCAGCAAAGAAGCAAAAACAGACTATTCTGTGGATGTATTTGGAGTCTAATTTTCAATCAATTGCTCCATAGCCTTCCTTTTTAAAGAAATGGTCATTATTCCAGAATGTGGTATACATTGCAGTAATGGCAGGAAGGGGCATTATATATACATGTATGAATAAGCACAAAGGCACACACTTATTCATACATGTATATACAAAATAATATTTTCCCTTCTTCCCATGCTTCCTCTGATGCCAATATGGAAGCACAAAACATTTCAACCTCATGGTTTTCAATCTGCAAATAGTTGTTTTGAGTGTGAAACCATCAAATGTGGATCTTGAAAATGTTGTTTTAAGGTTGGAACAAAGCACTTATCTATCCTGAATGTGAAATATATCAAACCAACACTAAGGATTGCATCTGGGCTGTGGTTTTTGTGACTTGGGAAGCCTTTTAGAGAAGGTTTTCCCAACCTAATTTGTATGGCAATGGTACGAGTTCAAAAGCTTCAAGATATTATATTAAAAATACCCCCCCCCCCAAAAAAAAACAAATTCTAAATTGGATTGATCTACTCTATCAAACTATGATATGAGCATGTACACAGTCTATGTAAGCTTTTAAGACTAGCTGTTAAATATTAGTTATTAAGAAGTTCAGCAACTTTTTTCTTTTGCAGCTAGTAGTAATCCTTATAAACAACCTCAGTGAAAATTAAGATAATCAGAATCAACAATATTGCTTTTGGGTGCCTGATAGATTTTCCTCCTCCTCCTCCTCCTCCTCCTCCTCCTCCTCCTCCTCCTCCTCCTCCTCCTCCTCCTCCTCCTCCTCTTTTACCATTCCAGGTATCAAGGGAGATACAAACAGGCTGGGATTCAGTCTGTTTGGACCGGTTCAGGAGAACCGGATATTAATTTTAATCTGGTTCACTGAACCAGTAGTTACAAGAACTGGCTCACCCCACCCACCCCTCCCCTCCTTCCTTTTCCAGAAGTCTCCATGTGGCCTGTTTTGGATGCCAGGTAATTACAGAGCTGGTACGGAGGCTCTGGAGGATCAAAAATGGGCCTAGCAGAAGTTCAGGAAGTCCGGAAACAGGCCCATTTTCAGCCTCTGGAGGGCCTTTAGAGGGCTTCTGGAGGCCGGGGAAGGCCATTTTTGCCCCCCCCCCAGAGGCTTGAGGAAAGCCTCTGGAGCCGTGGTGAAATTCAAACAATTTTACTATTGGTTCTGTGGGCGAGGCTTGGTGGGTGTGGCAGGGGAAGGATACTGAAAAATCTCCATTCCCTCCCCACTCTGGGGCCAGCCAGAAGTGTGGTATTTGTCGGTTCTCCAAACTACTCAAAATTTCTGCTACTTGTTCTCCAGAACCTGTCAGAACCTGCTGAATTTCATCCCTGCTCTGGAGCCTGGGGAGAGTGAAAATGCCCCTCACGCACCATGGTACAGGAAGCTGATTAGGCCACGCCCCCATGGCCACACCCATCCAGCAACCAGGCAGAGAACCGGTTGCTAAATTTTTTCAATCCCATCCCTGGATACAAAGTTCTGATTCTTGCTCTTCTGGTGGCCTCAACCATTTTTATTTGATGCTGTTATAGTGTGTCTTTGATGTTGTCTCTCCATCTTCTTCAGGTCCTGCCTTGTGCCCTTTGACCTTCTCCTCTTTTTGTATATGTCTCAAGACATTCTCTCCAGGTGAGTAAACCACACCATTTGCTGCTCTTGTATATCGTTTGGGTTTGATAGGTAGTTTCAAAAAGAGTCATGTTTTTCTATGCTTCATTTTGATAGCAGATGAAGTTTCCATGCCTATTGGCCAAGAAGATGATTTTTCCTTATCCCTCCCCCCCCCCCAATATCTAAATGTTAAAATAACTTTATAGGGAGAAAATCCCACTCATTCTTCATCTGAAATTTGATCATTCAAATGGACTCAGCATAGATCAGCATGCCACCGATTCTGGTCTTGAATGGAAAACAAAAAAGCAGCAGCTCATATCAAGTTCCCGTTGTTTATAATTCTTGGAACAATACAAACATTTTGAGCTTTGCTTTAATAAAATATAACTGACTCAAGATATTGAGACGGAAATGTTTGAGTGAGCTGTTTTGTTCCAAGCTCAGAAAAAAAATTCCTTTCTTGCCTACACAGATGATTTTTTTAGCTAAATTCTATAGTAGTCCTAATCTCCTAAACAAGAGAAGGAAGATTTGTTCTGGATAGCTGTCAACAAGAAAACTCTGGGTGAAATGGAGAAAAATAATACTGCTTTTTTTTTAAAAAAAAATAACATTCAATCGGATGAAGATGCTTCTGAGATTTCGTTCAAAGGAAAAGATAATTTTGATGGCAATTGTTGTGAGTGGAAAATGAACTCCTTGAACTTATTTAGGAGGAAGTGTGGATGCTGAGACTTGCACTGCTTAGTCCAATTTTGAGGAATGTCCAGGGCCAACATCTTATGTTCCCATCCTACAAGAAGAGATCAGGAGGAATTCCTTCCCTTGGGACTTTTTTTCAGAACAGGAAGTGTAGGCAGCTAAGAAGGAGAATAAACATAAATGCAAAGGAATACAACAGAAAGTGGTGTGTGGGTAACATTCAACAGAAGCATCTTTGTCTTCTCCAGCAACAAATACTGTCAAAAGAAGTTCCACAGAAATTCTCAAGCACCTTGAGAATAAAACACAAAGGTCTCTTTTGCGGGGGAGAGAATTTGCAAAGCTGACTTCAACATGTAATAAAGATCATATCACAGAAACTCCCTATTACTTAAGTGATCACTTTAGGAACCTTTATTCCAGATTAGTGCCAACGCCCTCTGAAATTTCCCATGTGCTTGGCAATAACAAGAATGACAACTAATTCTTTCCATTATGAACCATTCTTCTGGCTTTCTCCTTCTCCCTGTACATCTTTCCAATCTCTTTTCTTCTTCTTCTCTCCTTCTCCTTCTCCTTCTTTTTCTTCTTCTGTTGTCTTATTTTATGTTCCCTTTAAGGCTGTCTCAATCGGTGTTGCCCTTCCAAATAAACACAGACATTTCAAAAGCTCTGATTTAGTTAATACATTCTGGAATGTCTCTCTTGTCCGAACCCAGTTTGAGATCAGAAGGGGGTGGGGTGGGAGGGCTGCCTGGGCTTGGGAAGTGTGTTGGAGAAAGAGGAGGAAATAGACCTCCCGCTCTTCCTTGCCCCCCCTCCTCCAAAATTGTATTTCGGTGCATTTTTCATACTTCTGCCTGAGCTGCACTATCTCCGGTTAGACTCATAAAAAATATTGTACCTTTAAAAAAAATGTACTTGAAACTATTGATTTCTACTGCACTGAAGCCTCTGACATTCAGATGCAGGAAAGTTATTGCTATGGACCCTGTGTGCATCTTCATACTTCTCCTCTGCTTGCACAGGTCTCCAAGGATGGTATTAAAGATATTGTAGCTCCCACTTCCTAACTCTGGGATATCAGAGGGATTCTCCTGTGTAAAGAATAATTATCAGCACTGCTGTTACCTCTAGTAAGTGTGTAATTACATGCTCTGTTTTTGCCGGCTTGTGGGCTGTGCAATTTTGAATTATAACCATAATGTCAAAGACTGTCCGCTTCCCCCACCCCCTTCCTCCCTGCTCGTTACTTCTTACCTTGAGAAAAAATAAATCAAAATAGCTAGGATCTTTCTTTTTCTTCTTCTTTTTCCTTTTGCGGAGAAAAAATAAATTAGCAAAAGAGGATTCGTGGATTTTTAAAGAAAGGGGTGGAATGGAAGGAAGGAAGAGACTCCACTGCCAGCAAAGATTATACACTAAATCCAAAAGAAGAAGAAGAAGAAAAAGGAGAAAATTATCATTGTTAGAAGAAAGATGGGAACAGGGATCCGATTTGAGTTTCTTGCGTTGTAAAGACGAGGGGAGAGAAATGATGTCAGCTTAGCGTAGTAGTCCAGACAAGAAGCAAGACCAGATGGACTAATTCTAGTTTATTGTAAGGCTACATTACTGAATCTTGCAAATCTGAAAATATATCATTTTTACAAGCCTAGAAATTAGGGAGAGTCCTTTTTTAGATGTTTCCCACATTCCTTTTTTGCACATTGCACATTCTTTTTGTCCATCAAGTTGCCTGTGGTTTCACCTTATCCCTGGCTGTGGCTCTTTTCCCTGCTTCCCAACATCAATCCAAACTATCATTACAATATCAGACTATCTCTGAGTGTTGGCCCCAAGATCAGGAACCAAAAGTCAACCTCCAATTTTGCCGGTCAGGCAGGGCATATGGGCAGTTCATCCCAGGCAGGCACTCACCCGCTCAGCTGACTGTCGTTTATTGGAAGGTATTTTGGATGCTAGCCCTGATTGGCCAAAAAGGTGGCGTGTTTATTTTTCCCTGCTCATTCTCCTGAGTGGGCTTTAATTAGGATATGCTAATTGAATCCTTCTAACAATCTCCTTAATTGCTTGTTTTGTTCTTTCTTCACCATTTTTGGCAGAGAGAACAATATGGACATGCAAGAAAAATGTTGGGAGATGGCCAGAAGATGGCGGTCAGCAGATGACAAACACTCAACATTGAAGAGATCTCAGAAACACTGGTGAAACACAATAGAAGATACAGTACATATGTTATTTTATAGACCTCTCTCTCTCTCTCTCTCTCTCTCTCTCTCTCTCTCACACACACACACACACACACACACACACACACACACACACCAAGTATGTATCAATCTCTATATTTTAAATTGCTTAAGCCATCCTCTCTAGGTTGCTCACTAAGTTGACAATAGCTGGGAAACCCAAACAAGCTAGTCATTGCCTTCCTGTTTTGTCCTCCCACCCACCAAAAAATACACTGATTACCAAAGGCCTTTCAACCAACCATTTGCGGAAATGGGCCTGGCTGTTAGGCTCTAATGGTTGGGTTGGCAATATATAAATCATGTAACATTGCTATACCTGTTTCTTTAAATCATACTGTAAAATGTGATTGGTTGCTGTTTTCTCAATCGGCCATAAGAGGGAGCCAGAATGACTGTTAGCTCTCAGTTAGATGCTGGGCTGATCTGAGTGTTTTGGAAGCTGGCTGTTAGAAAGTGCCATGAGCTATTGTAAGTTTTGCAACTGCTAGCATACTTTGCGTACCAGACTGTTTGTATAATTAGAGACTATGTTATTTGGATTATCCCTTAACTGAAAGACATTGATCACTGACTGTCTTATCCGTGTATGACTTGGACTGTTTGATGGACTCTGATACATCTATTTCCATGGCTACAGTTTTTATAAGAATAAGGGTATTCCTAAGATACATCCAGTCACCAGATCATCTCCTCAGTTTTATGAGGAGAAAATAGACACGACCACACTATTGGATCAAATAACAACCAGCCTCCTATAAGAAAGTGATTTTAACTCCTTCAGAACTGAAAAAGCTTCTTGGATGAGAAGGGAAATGTCTTCAAGAAAAAAACAAAGACAGTTCAGTTGCCTTTTGGAAAGGCACCTTTAGAATGGCACCTTTGGGAACACCTACATGCTTTCCTGACTAAGGGTGGAATTGAACATGGCTTTCCTCAGTCCTAGCTAAATGCCTCAATACTGCAAACACCATACCACCCTCTCTATTGATCTGGCTTTTTAGAAATCTTTCGTATAAACCCCACACACGTTATGTATGTTTTGTAGTGTAACCGGGTGCCAAATGGCTTTTGGACTTTGTATTAGTAGAAGATTGAGAAAGAAAAAAAAAGGACCATGTTTTATTTAATGTCAGATTTCATCTGTTCTTACTTGTGAAATGCATTGAGCTCCTGATGATAGCAACATTCCCATATTTGACGAAGAGGAGTCAACTTATTATCCAAAGCACCTGAAGCCAGGACAAGAAGCAATGGATACTAATCAAAGATAGAAGCAACCTAAAACTAAGGAGAAATCTCCTGATAGTGAGAACAATTAACCAGTGGAAGGACTTACCTTCACAAGTTGTGGGTGGAGATTTTAAAGAAAAGATTGGGACACCCATTTGCCCAAAATGGTATAGAGTCTCCTTCTTGGGCAGGGGATTGGATTAGAAGTCTGCCAAGGCCCCTTCTAACTCTGTTATTCTGTATGATCAGTCCACACTACAAATCAGTTCCCATCCCACCAGTTTCAATCTCCTTGTACTATAGTCCAGTGTTTTTCAACCACTGTGCCGTGGCACACTAGTGTGCCGTGACATAGTGTAAGGTGTGCCGTGGGAAAAACACTTTATATATAGTCAATATAGGCACAGAGTTAAAATTTTTTAACATTTTCTAATGGTGGTGTGCCTCGTGATTTTTTTCATGAAAAAAGTGTGCCTTTGCACAAAAAAGGTTGAAAAACACTGCTATAGTCACAAGTTTTTAGGTCAATGCAGAACTTTTCTTTAGAAGAACTTGAATGGAGCTGCTGAAATACCTGCATTGTATTGCCTTGTTTTATGCAATGCAATTCATTTCATTTATTTATTAAGCACATTAATTGGCTGCCCAACGCACACATAATGATTCTAGGTGACATACAAGATATAAATTCCACAATTAAAAACCCATAACTCCACCATCAACACTATCATTGAGGGGATATTCACCTAACCAACTTTTGCTCTCCCAGTTTTATACTGGGATAATCGGACGAGGAGAAAGGGCCACACTATAGAAAGTTCATGCCATGGAATTTGTCACCATGATGGGCAGACAAAACACCTACAATTACTTTCTCGCACTGTTTTCTTTGGGAGAAAGAAGTGGTTGGTTTTCATTGCATAGTTGGCAGGATGGGGCATAGAGTTATTGTCCAAATAGCTGAGCTCTAATTGGCTGCAAGTTCTCCAGCTTCTTCTATTGACCAGAAAAAACATTGGCTTTCAGCTTGTTCAGAAGTAAACATGTCAATTCTTCTAATGCTTGGAAAATGAATTAGAACATTTTCCAAAATTAGAATCACTCCAAACTCGATTTGGTTTGCATAAGCGTGCATAAGCACACCAACATACCTACCGTCCTTGTCCTACTGTCCCCAATTATTTGTACATCAATTCCTTTGTTCTTGCCCATGTTTATACTCATACCTGTTATCTTGTACGTACATGTTTGACAAACTAAGTAAAATAAATAAATAAAATAAAAATAAACAAAGGCTAAAATCCTGGTTCCCTTTGAACCAGAAGATTTATGCAATAGAACAATTGGTCATCAGAAAGTACTCTTAGTCTTTACACGTTACTCGAGTACCTGCTCCTCCATTTTCTAATTATCCCAACTTGGCTGAAATCCATGAACATTCAAGCTTCCAGAAATCAGAGAACGACTTTATTTATTCATATGCTATTTTTCCCCCTTTTTAAAAAGTTCGTTTTAATTTCAAGTAAAAGAAGAAGAAGAAAAGCCTTGAATTTGGGGGAACCAATGGAGCTCTTCTTCTGTTTTTTCCCTTTCCTCTAACCCCTTGGGTCCTGTTATTTTCCACCAGCTGAGGGCTTGTTCCCAAGATAATGAATACACTGAAAAGTAATGCCATATAACATGTGATCATACCCGGCATTCTCTTGCTTCTATAAAATCGAAGATGTTTGCATAACCCTCTGAGACCGTGCTAGAGACTTTTAAGGAAGAGGAAACTAGAGGGGAACTATAGAACTTATTGCCTATGTCTGACACATTTAGCAGGCATAAAAATACATTTGTTTGTTTGTTTACTCACAACCTTTATTTATTGCCACAGTCTGCCAGGAGTAGAGGCAATGCGCACCATCCCCATTAATTTCAAAAACCAATACAATTCAATAATAAAAACACACAAAGAACTATTAATTGGAACAATTTGAATTAATTATTAATAAGTACTATTCATGGCACTGGTGATTCTCTGCTGATCACACACACACACACACAAACACACACACAACTTGCAGAAAAGTCTAGGTTTTTTAAACAAGCATCCTTTCCTAAGTGTGTATGGATGTATATTGTCCAAAACACTGCGCTGACATCTACTACTTTCAGAAATGTTCAAGATAGGGGAAACTGGCAAACTTTGTTGCTTCAAGCAGGCAGGAGGTAGACCCAGTTAAGGCTGAGAAACAGTAGACAGTGAGACAACACTAAGGAACATGCAGAAATAGGCAACAACAGGAAAAGGATGGGTGTACCCTGCTTCCACCTTTTGGCAAAGTCCTAACTCTAACATAGGATTTCCCAAAACTTGGCAACTTGAAGAGACATGGACTTCAGCTTCCAGAATTCCCCAGCCAGTCAGGCTGTCTAGGGAATTCTGGAAGCGGAATTCCACATGTCTTAAATTTACCAAGGTTGGGAAACCCTGTTCTAGCATTTGAGCCCTTCCTAGATAGGAAACTCAGTATGTCAGTCCTGGGAGCCATCTTTTACTTTTGGGCCTTCAGGCCCGCCACATTTTCTATCTTGGGAAAACGAGAGGGGGGATTATATGGAGTATGGGTGATATATAGTCAAAATAACATTCTTTTCTCAGAGAGTCAAGGCCACCTTGCCCTGTGGCTGTGATGGGGTGACTGGGAGTCATCTCCAGTTTTGGATGGTGTCTGATTTGATAGTGTGATAGGCATGTGTGTGTTTGGTAGGGACTTGAAACTTCTTTTGGGTGGGGAAAAGCTGAAAACTTTCAAATTGGGGTTTTCCCAGATGTGCCAATATGACATCAAGGAGAAGTGGAAGATAATTCACATGTACTATTACACTGCAAGCTATACAGAGCTTGTAGGTCTGCACATATTCTCCCCTTATTAGAGAGATTGCCAGGGAGGGCAGACAATTTTTATCTAGGCTTTCTCCTCCAGGACACTAACTCGGTTACCACGTATGCAGTGGCAAAGTTCTGTGCTGCTGCAATGTCCATAAGAAAAAAATTGGCTACAGTATAGTACCATCTTGTACCAATTATCTGGACATACCTTTAACAATCTTTGGACCACAATGTTATTATCCACTTTTAATGTAAATACTTTTAATTATATTTTAATGTTAGTATTTTTAATATAGTGTTAAGACAAATGTATATTGCTGATCTTTGACCGTAATAAAGATCTTACTTACATCTCTAATAAAATGGAACTTTGAGGAACTCAAGCATTGGAGTCTTCTTTCATTGGGGGTGTTACTTGGAACCCTGGCACAGTAATCTGTTAGGAAGACCTTCATTCAGACCTTCACAATAGTTGTCATGCCAAGCCATGACAAATATTAGCCAACATTTGTTAAACAAGCTATAATGGTTTGTCTTTAGCCTTGCACCTAATCAGTTATGGAACCTTGAGTCACAAAGGCTTAATTCACATCTTGTTCTATACCTAGCTACTGTTAAGTCACAGCGCTACATGGAGGCAAAGTCTTTATTTGAGTGATTCTTCCCTGAATCACCTCTGAGGTAAAAGAATCTTAATCTTGGAAAGAAGGACCCTTGACAAGAGATAAATTGTAAATTCTGTTTTCTCTGCATGAGGGGGAGAAATCTGACAATTCTTTAGCTCCTCAGATAATCTCTCAGTTGCCATTGGATTGCATTTTAACCCCAAAAGGGAAAAAGGAATGTTATTTCAACTACTACTGCTGTGCTGAGTTTCTTACACTTCATTAAGCACCAGAAATGTGGTGTTCTTGAGGAGCCAAGATATTTCTTTGGGATATGGGGAAATAGTTTTGATTTTCTTTCTCCTTCCCCCCACCCCAAGATTCCCACCAAAATCAATTGGGGTGATAAGATGAGGTGCTAATTGCCATCTAGATCTGTAGAGCATACCTACTAGGAAATATATATATTCTGGTCCCCGATCACAGCTTGCTTTTCTTCTGAGTGATATCCTTATATCACAAAACATATTTGCAGCGTGAAATATGTTTACACTTGCACAAAAGTCACCCACTTAAAAGATGTGATAATGTTATCACTTTGGGTGCGGAATTATAATGAGTAGAAAAACCATGCCAATAAGAAACAGATTCCCGCCCCCCCTCCCTCCTTCTTCCCTATCCTTGCCATATGGAAAAGCAGCTTAAAAAATAAAGTATAGTAGTTTAATAACTGTCTACAAATTTCAAGGCACAAGAAGAATTGTTCTTTGGCGATTCTAATCAGGTTTCCATCTCCCTTTGACCCAAACTTCACAAATTCAGTCCAGCAAGTGAAACATTTGGTATTATAGTTCTAGCAACTTTGCAACATTGCTTCTGCTACAAATATTAGTGTCAGACACAAGAAACTAGGAGCCAGGATAGCCTTCAAAAGCACAGTGTGTTTATTGCATGCTACCTATATACAAGAATCTGATCTACTAATGGACAATGCAAATTGGCTCCAGGTAAGAGTCAACGGACTTCTAGATGGGCTGGAGTTAGGGTCTTTTGCAGGTGTAATGACACAAGACTGATGATTTGTGTGACCCCATTCTTGGGTTCAACCTGGTAATCTCCTACAATTAGAATCTATCTAAGAGCCAGACCTTCCATTAGATTCAACGTGTGGGTTACATCAAACAGGTGTTGACTTAAAGGATTCTCACATACCACTGGGTTAAGCTATGCCTTATCTTCAGCCATCAATCACTGATATATGTTCTTTGTCATCACATTAAATACTGCAGAATAAGGTCCTGTCACTTGTTCTGACAAACAAGCAAGGAAGAAAACTTTTAGAGTCAAATGATATAGAGTATAATTCTTTATTGGCCCGGCGTGATTGGACACACAAGAAATTTGTCTCCAGTGCATAAGCTCTCAATGTACATTCAAGCAACAAAGGATAAATCATGATCAAAATCATCATAAAATACATTCATCATAAATAATAAGATACAACACAGTGTTATGGAGCTATTCTCCTTATAACATAATTTTCCACAATTAAACCCCCCTCAGTTTTCCTCTATTTTATATTATGATAATTACATTTGACTCCATAAATATTGGTCTGTGCCTTCATATTTTCCATTTATCAATTAGTTGAGCATGAAAACCTATGGGGGTAGGTGGGCAGGAAGCAGATATTGAAGGAGAAACAAGAAATAATGGCAGGGGACTGGAGGAGAGAGTTGCGTCGATTGTATATCCTATTCTACACCTCTAAATTAGCCTGTTATCTTTGAGTGTGGTAAAGAAGGCTGCACTACACTCTGCAGTAAAGACTGAATAGGAAATACAGCATGTCATCTCAGCTGCCACCTTCATCAGCAAAACCCCTTGGACAGGACCTGCTCAAAGAATCCCCCCTTTCATTTATCCTTAATAGAATAGAATAGAATTCTTCGTTGGCCAAGTGTGATTGGACACACAAGGAATTTGTCTTTTGTGCTTATGCTCTCAGTATACATAAAAAGACAAGATACATTCATCAAGAATCATAAGGTTAATGATTTAATGACAACACTTAAATTGGGGGAGTTGCATTGAGAGCAGAACTGAGATCAAGATAGTTGATTTCTCTTTTGCCTCCTGCTTTTTTATTTACCTCTTCCTCCTCCTTCCCTTCCTTTAAATCATATCAAAGAAAAGATTTTTATTAGTAGAGATCATGCTACACCAGCCTCAGTGAATTTAAGTGACATTGAAGCAAGATTCAGTCTTTTCAGTAGCCAGCAACTTATGGCACTATTCTGATCATGTTTACTCAGATACCTCTTTCTGTACAATAGGTTTAGTACCTACATCTGTATGTAAGACTGAAGCCCACTAATATAATCCTATACAATATTGTTTGGGAATTAATTTTTAGTAGGGATTATTTCCTTGTAAATCTTTCTGGATTGTAGCCTTTTATTGACCATTATCCCATGACTTTCTTGAGTTCCCTAATTCTCCCAATTATGTTAGAGAGCTGGAAAGTTTAGAGAACCTTTCATCAATGTCTTCTTGACTAGTTGCTTGATGGACAGCAAAGGTTATTTAGGTTCATTATAATAAAAAAACAGAATATCCTCTTTTTGAGTATTGTTCAGTAGAAGAATAGGAGGAGAAAGCGCAGAGGGAAAAGCACATTATTGAATGGAGAATCTGGTTCCTTACATTAGATTTGTAAATCAGAATTCTAAATAGATTTCGAATTTTGCGGAATGGGAACAAACAAAGGAAAATCAACTGTCTAGCAATATTTGCCCTCCTTTCTCTGTTCTGGTGCCATTCTCATTGTAAATTCTGCTGTTTTGTTTAATCTCTTTTTGCTTTATTTCCCTGTAAGGTTTCCAGTTTGTTTTGAAGATTATTCTATTGCATTACTGGGTATCTTTCGTTATGGCTTACATGTGTTTAGAAAAGGTAGAACATGAATGCTGGAAATAAAAGTTTAAAATGAGAATCAGCAGGTTGGTTTTCAGCCCTGCATCATAAAAGAATTGGGAGAATTGCATGGGACTCTTTCCTAAATGAGATTTAGTATGCTGTGAACTCACATAGATTGTCATCCAGAAAATGTCCAGGACCATTTCGCTGCAATAAAGATTAGAGCGACATCAGAATCAAGCTTAACTCTGCCTTGTTCCAATAATGAGATGCACTGATATTGACAGATTTTCTACTGCATTTAATATCCAGCCTTGGAGAGATTCTTCCCTTTAGTAAGAATACATCCATGAGACCTTCAAAACTAAATGGAGTAGCAGTTCCCTATGAAAAGGAATCTGAAATGAGGAGAAGTAGCTCGAGGGGGAAAAAAACGTTTAGGTTCTTGAGAGAAGAATATAAAAGGACTCCTCAAACAGAAAGTGATTGTGATTTGGATGATCTAAAACAGGAGTGTCAAGCTCAATTTCATTGAGGGCCGCATCAGGGTTGTGTTTGACCTTGGGGAGGGCTGGTGTGGGCATGGCAGGGGGCGTGGCCAGCTCAACATCACTCATGTCAGGGGTACCGGTGTTGGCCCAAGTGTTTTGCCAGTGAAAATGGGCTCCCAAGCTCTGTTTTTGGCTGCAACTGCCTCTTGCAACACTCTGTCAGTGAAAATGGAGCTCGGGAGAGCCACATACGGTCCTCCCGAGCTCTGTTTTCATTGGAAGAGGCACCATGGTCCAGTCCTTCACTGTTTCCAGGGTGGCTCCGCTGGCCAGATCTAAGCATACTATAAGCCGTATCCTGCCCCTGATCTAAAACAAAGGCTTCCATTCCTAGTTTCAGTGTCCTTTAAACAACCAACTGGATGATATCTATGATTCAATCGCACTGGATGTCCTACAGAAAAGCGCCATGTAATAGTTAAGACATAAAGCAGCCAAGTGCCTGAGCTGCAAACAATTTGGTTCAAGACATGTAAGATGTTCAAGAAAACAATCCAATCTATTTGTACACCAGAAGACACTTCCATTAATAGTGTCAAGTCCGAAGAGTCTAAGAAGACTTTGCAATGTTAGTGTGTCCTCACTGGCTTTAATCTGAAACAGAGAACACCAAGTACTGCAACTGGAACCTCACTTAGTTACACATCACTGAAACACCCTGATGTTCAGAGTTTGCAGAGTTCGCTGCCATGGTTGTGCTGTCCATTGGGATGCAGATGTGAAAACGGTTCCACCACAAAACCGCGTTCGACTAAAGCGCGCTCGACGAAACCGCGTAGCTGACGTCATCACAGGGCGACAACAGCGCGGAGACAGAAGCATGCTGTAAACGCTAAACCTAAAATTAATCCCTAAACCTAAACCTAACCCCCCTAAACCTAATCCTAAACCTAACCCTAAACCTAACCGTTAACCTAACCCTAAACCTAACCGTTAACCTAACCCTAAACCTAACCCTAAACCTAACCCTTAACCTAACCCTAAACCTAATCCTAACCCTTAACCTAACCCTAAACCTAACCCTTAACCTAACCCTAACCCTAACCCTAACCCTTAACCTAACCCTAAACCTAACCCTAAACCGAACCTTAAACCTAACCCTTAGCTTAACTTGAATTGGCTTGCTTTCAAAGCGCTATTTAAAGCACCCTTCTTTCTCCGCGCTGGCTGTTGTCGCCCTGTTGATGATGTCAGCGACGCGGTTTAATCGGGCGCGCTTTAGTCGAGCGCGGTTTTGTCGTGCCATGGTGAAAACATGTTCAAATTCTATGAAGCTTCTCTGTTTAGACCTGTCCATTCGATACATGAAGAAAAAGTGCAGGGAAGAGCAACCAGGACGATTAGGGGACTGGAGACTAAAACATATGAAGAGCATTTGCAGGGACTGGGCATGGCTAGTCTAGTGAAGAGAAGGACCAGGGGAGACACAATAGCAGTGTTCCAATATTTAAGCAGCTGCCATAGAGAGAAGGGCGGGCAAGCTACTTTCCAAGGCACCTGAAGGCCAGACAAGGAATAATGGATGGAAACTGATCAAGGAGAGATTCAACCTAGAAATAAGAATACATTTTCTGACAGTGAGAGCAATCAACCATTTCTGGAAGAGAAGTTGTCTTCGGAAGTTGTGGGAGCTTCATCACTGGAAGCTTTCAAGAAGAGATTGGACTGCCATTTGTCAGAATGGGTAGGATCTCCTGCTTGGGCGGGGGGTTGGACTAGAAGACCTATAAGGTCCCGTCCCACTCTGTTAATATGTTAAATCTCAGACTGCAGCTACTGGCAATGAGAACATTGGAATTAGAGCAGGGGTGAAATCCTCCTGGTTCAGCCTACTTTGGCCAAACCGGTAGGGACGATTATCCTTGGTTCTGCGAACTGGTAGTAAAAAAACAAGCTTCTGAGGATCGCACAGCTCAGCTGTGAGCTGTGTGATCATCAGAAGCTTTTTAAAAAGCTTTTTAAAGTATTCTTTCCCTGCCTATTTGGGTGAACCGGCAGGTAAAAAAATATTTCAAAAAGTGAAAAATAAAATTGGCCACACCCACTAGGTCAAATGACCTTCCCACCAAGCCACACCCACAGAACCGGAGGGTGGGGGATTAGCATTGCCAGTGAATAACAGTTGAGCCCAGAATCAGCATGCATGGAGCAAAGAGAGATCATAGTTGATAGACTTTCCTCCAGTTTTGGTTCATGCCTTCAGAGGCATAGCAATAGCAATAGCACTTAGACTTATATAGACGTATATACCATTCGATGCCACTTTACAGCACTCTCTGAGCAGTTTACAGTATCCACGCAGTGCTTGCAACAATCTGGGTCTTCACTTTAGTGGCTTTGGAAGGATGGAAGGCTGAATCAACCTTGAGCTGGTCAGGATCGAACTCCTGCTGTGGGCAGAGTTAGCCTGCAAAACCCCATTCTAATTGCTGCACCACCTGTGTCCTGTTTCCTTATTCCATTTAGCCCAGTATAACTTATTCTATCTAGAAGATGCTCTGCATTGTTTCCAACGAAGACCGTCTCATACCGTCTCTTCCCTGATCCTTTTAATTGAAGGGGTCAAAACTTGAACCTGAGACTCTGTGTACATAAAGAGGAGCTGCCCACTGGATTTCCAGTAACTTTTTTTAAAAAAAAATTAAGACGTTCAGGTTTACTTTGTAGGAAACAGTGGGAGGATCTCAGCACCAGCACTGTATTAAAATTTGTAGTAATGCACACACACACTCCATTTCATCATTCAGCAGACCCTGGGCATCTGAAGATCTATCCTTTAATCCTATTGCTTATCCTATCCCTGCCATCCCGATTCCCTTTAGCACACTAGAACGAGAGGTAGAATTATTTTCCTGGAGATGCAGCCTAATTTCTAATCAGGAAGAGCAAGGAAAATGGGTCATTTTACAGTGTAAAACAATCAGCTGCTTTTGTCTCTTTCTCTTCTCTTGAGGTTGGACACACAGAGTTCTATTCCTCCTGCCCCCACCCCCCACCCCCAAAAGAAGGAAAAAAATCGACAGAAAGACCCTGATTGCTGGAGCCAACGTAAAGGGCTGAAGGTAGAGTGATCAGGCTACAGCCCTGGTAATAAATCACCATAGCCCGGGTCAGGGTTTGGAGTGCAAACGGAGTGTTCAATAAAGCAACACGCTCCACCTTTCAGCTTCCAATGGACCCCAGCTAATTGACCTCATTGTGCTCCCCCCATTAATCATTTTGGCACGAGGGGCAAAAGGCAGCTGGATTGCATAGACGGATGCAGGAGAGAGGGAGAGCATGCAAGGTAAAAGGAAATCATAGACAATTCACCCTTAATTAACTCATTGGGATTTTCCCCCACCCCTCTCTCTCTTCTGCTTTGTTGGATCAGGTTGGCTTGTCAAACAATAGGTGCCATGTGGCCAGTAGATGTTCAGCAAGCCCTTCGAGCATCCTCTGTTACGGTACATTTCAAACAAAACTGACTTGTGAACAATTGAGTTTTGGTGAATCAGATAAAAGAGGGTTGGAGAAGTAGAAAGAGAAGGTTATTGATCTGACAACAGAGCACTGATGTCCTGTGTGCAAGAATTCCATTCTTGGTGGACCATCCCTTGATCAATGTCTAGCTTAATGAAAAGACTAGGAGAGACATGATAGCAGTGTTCCGATATCTAAGGGGCTGCCACACAGAAGAGAGAGTCAATCTATTTTCCAAAGCACCTGAAAGCAGGACAAGAAGCAATGGATGGAAACTTATCAAGGAGAGAAGCAACCTAGAACTAAAGAGAAATTTCCTGACAGTGAGAACAATTATCAATGGAGCGACTTGCCTTCATAAGTTGTGAGTGCTTCAACATTGGAGGTTGTTAAGAAAAGAATGGACAACCATTTGTCTGAAACGGTATAGGTTTTGCTGTTTGAGCAGGGGGTTGGACTAGAAGACCTCCAAGGTCCCTTCCAACTCTGTTATTCAGTTATTCAATCCTTGGTGAACAGAGAAGTTTAATCCCAAATTAGTTTCTTATAGAATTATTACAAAGTACTACTGGGAAGGAATGATTGAATAGATGGGCATCAGATACTTTACTAATGTTTCAGATTTGCACTTACTTTTCTCCATTACGTACAAGTGTTCATATCCCATATAATTAGCTTTTGGATGCACCCAATGCTCTTACCACCTTTACAAACTAAAATGATTATTTCATTACAAATAAAATATTTATTAATCATAATTAATTATTTCAGCTCAAAGGGAGAATCATCCTATTTCAGGGTTAGGCCAACCATATTAAGAGAGCCGGGACCCTTAAGAAGCAACTGCATTTACAGTGGATTAGGAGATGTTGATTTGTAACATTTCCCCACTTTTATTGAGAACATTTGTTTTCCTGAACCAGTGACCACTTTGACAGAACGAAGAACATTCTGAGGCTATTCCCATTATTACTGTTTTTAAAAGAAGGACGGGCCGTAGTCCATAAAAACCTTGACCACAATATATCTGCTAACACATTTTATTTTTCTTTTAATGAACTCCCCAACTGTGATCGATTTGCCGCCTTGCTGAAATTCTAAACAAAGGGAAGAGACTGCACCGCTTATTACTGTGATGAGGAACCTATGGCGCACAGAGCCCTCTCAGCTCAGCTCCACAATGCATGGGCACGCGCCCCCACTGGCCAGCTGATTTTGGGGTCTCTACCATGCACGTCCATGTGCAGAAGGGTCAGGCATGCATGCATGAAGGGCAGAAGGGAACGCAGGGAGAAGTGGTGCACCCACCATCACCACCCATTTTTGGTCCCAAGGAGGCCTGCTAGACCCAAAATGGGGCGCATGGGGGAGGTGTCATGCTTGCATTGCATTATGGGTGTGGGCATGTGCACACATGTGCTGTCATGCACACACTTTTGGCACACCACAACAAAATGGTTAGCCATCTCTGGTTTATTATATCACCACCAATCTTCCTTGCCTCCATGGGTGTTCCCATGAAGCCCAATAATAAGGGTGAGAAACCCACCCACTTCACATTTTATTGATTGATTCATTGATTGTTTGATATTTATATGGCAGCCCAACTCATTCTCAGTTACACTGGGTGGCTTACAAAGATTAAAAAACACTTCAATATAGAAGTAACAAAAAGCAATAGTCCACTTCCCCCCTGGCAACAACAATCATTCAATCAAATAAGCCACTTGTTGGGCTGTATCCCATTCTGGGATCTCTGTGCCTGTTGGCAAAATCAGGTTGTTAGGACCTTGTAAAAGAATGTCAAAATGAAGGACAGTCTAGGGATGATGTTCTAGAGGGAGGGAGCCACCACAGAGATGGCCCTCCTTCTTGATCCTGCTAGATGAACTTTCTTAGTAAAGGAGATGTGTAGCATTCCTTGTTATTGGCTCGGACGGACTGGGGTTTATGGTTGTGCCCATTGGGGTGAAGTCACTTGAAGAATCAATTGGCTGGAACAGAGCAGTGACTCCTGAAATCAACCTGTTGAAAGTTAAGGAGTATTATTTAAAATTATGGACAGGAACGCCTTCATTCTGTTATCTCATACATCTCCTTGTCAGAGTTCCAAGTAAGAGATTCAATGCAATCAAAATTCCAAGACCAAGGTTCTCCTCAAAGTCCAAATTTATTTGGCACATCTGAGAAAAACCTAATTCTGAAGGTCCGGAGGTTTTCCCCACCCAAATTAAAAATCAAAGTTCTTCCCACCAGTCAACATGTCCATCATATGGCCCAACCAGGTCACAGTCCAAACTCCAACTGGCTTCAGTCTATGCCTCCCCAGCACCTGATGGGGACGTCCTTGGTTCCCAGGAGAAAGAATTTTATTTTGACTACAAGTCTCCAGCTATCTCTATTCCACCCTCCCATTCCCACAGCACCAACCAGCCTCACCCTGAAGAGGATTCAAAATGACTTCCCAGGGCTGACACTCCTCCAGTTGCCTTATTTTTTTGCAAGGATGTGTATGCCACCCATCATTACTTTGTGTCTGTCTTACAATTATTGCAATGACAGGCATAAAACCACAATGCATCTAATAAAATCAAGATAAGAACAGACCACGCATCTCTGCATCGTTGTTGCCTCTAGTCCAAAGGCCTTGTGAAAGAGAGGGGGGGTTCACCCACTTTCAAGAGGACAACTTTGTGAAGACTGTTGTGACTTTGGAGAGTAAAATGACAGGACTGATGGTAAAAGGGACATCTAACAGCATCCTACCCTTACTGGTCTTCATAGCATCACTTCCTGATGGAACCACATCAACAGGCAGATTCCACCTCACGGTCCTCAAGGAACAAGATTTTTCTTGAAGAATTTATGGTTAGTTTATAATTTATAGTTAGTTGTAGTTATAGTTTATTAATCTTGTATGCCGTCCACTCCCGAAGGACTCCGGGTGGCTTACAATACAAAGGGGAAGGAAATAAATAAGACAAACAACGGGTTAAAATACACACAACATTCATAGTTACCGTGGGGCTGGATACTTCAACAGCCCCTCCGGTTCCCTCCCGGAGAGAGGTGTTAACTATCATCTGGATCCAGCCACGTGTCACCTCCCTGCTGGTCGAGACCAGCCAGGAGGGGCACGGGTCCAATATACAGGTGGAGGCACTCACCGCTCCCATGGCCTTGTCCACTTCCTCAGGAGCGACAAGTTGAAACTCGCTCCATAAACTCCGCTCAAGACCTTCCCCCGGTACCTTGGCTGGTACCGTGCAATTGGAGTCCAGCTCTGTCTGAATCTGAGCGACTTTATCCGTTAGAAACTGAACAAATTCCTCAGCTCTACCTTGTAAAGGGTCATCCGCATCACTCTCTTTCAAGAGGGAGCGGGTTATTCTAAACAAGGCAGCTGGGCGCAATTCAGTGGATGCAATAAGAGCGGCAAACTGCGCACATTTTGCCGCCCGTATTGCCACGAGATAGGCTCTGATATAGGCTCTCATCAGTACTCGGTCTGACTCAGATTTACTGGCCCTCCAGCGGTGCTCTAGGCGTCTCTTTTGGCGCTTCATCTCCTGGAGTTCCTCAGTAAACCAAGGAGCTCTCCTGGATCCGCTATCTCGGAGAGGTCGCAAAGGCACAATCCGGTTTAGCGCCCCCGCCACTGCTGAATTCCAGGCAGCGGCTAAGGACTCCACCGGACTGTGGGCGAGAGCATCAGATATTTCTCCAAGTGCCGTCTGAAATCCCATAGGGTCCATCAGGCATCTGGGGCGGAACCACCTAATTGGTTCCTCCTCCCTATGGTGGGGGATTGTTTTCCGAAAGTCAAGTCTCAATAGGAAGTGATCAGACAATGACAAGGGCAAGATCTTAATACCCCTCAACTCTAGATCACGCCTCCACTGCTCCGAGAGGAATACGAGGTCAAGCGTGTGACCTGCTGAGTGAGTCAAAGCCCGAATTACTTGGGTCAAGTCCATGACTGTCATGGAAGCCATGAACTTCTGCGCGCCATCAGAGTGTTCACCGAGTGAAGGAAGGTTGAAATCCCCCAGCACCATAAGCCTGGGGAACTCTACCGCCAGCTCGGCTACTGACTCGAGGAGCGAGGGGAAGGCTGTTGCAACGCTGTTGGGAGGTAGGTACGTTAACAACAAGCCCACTTGACCCACAAGGTCCAACTTCACCAACAGGGACTCACACCCGACAAGCTCCGGAGCAGGGATCCTACGAGGAACTAAAGACCCTCGGATGATGATAGCCACTCCCCCACCCCTGCTTTGAGGTCGCGGCTGATGAAGCACCTGAAAACCCTCTGGGCACATTTCAGTGAGGGGGACTCCTCCCTCCGGGCCCAGCCAGGTTTCAGTAATACATGCCAGGTCTGCCCCCTCGTCTAATATCAGGTCCCGGACGAGGGGAGCTTTGTGAACCACAGATCTGGCATTTAGCAACAACAGCCTGAGACCAGGGTCCTGACCACTCTCACCATCTGGCCCTGGAGTGGAACTAACAGGGCCGGAAGGGGGAATAGCTGTGACGTAGCGAACCCTCCTTCCCCGGTAATGGCTAGCCCTGAAGTTCCCGTCGTACCTGCCCCTCCTCGTAATGACCGTAATGCTCCGGCCCACTCCCGCAGCCGTAGGCCTCATATCCCCCCTCACAGCCTCCGTTCCTTCCGGCAGGCAATTTATATCAGTCATTCTGGAATGGGAAATAGACCTGGGGCCCCCTACCACTTCTGCAATGGCACTCAATGGAGGAGGCACCAAGTTATATTCCCAATCCTCACATACATACAAAACCACTCACCCATACAGTCCCCACATAAGTCAGTTAAAAAACACAAAAAATACAACAGTAATAAAGTTTTAAAAAGTGGGTACAAATGAATTATCAAATGAATACTGGAATCAGTGCTGTGGATGGTGGGAGTTCCTAGAAAATGTTCAGTTTGGGTCTTATCCAACCATCAAGAGCATCCATGGAGGATGTTCAAATAAAGGTAGGACCACAACGGCCATCTTTTTTTGACAGTTTCTTTTGATGTCTCTCTTATCTTCTGCCTGCCATCCGTTCACACCCTGCTGATGAAATCCCAGACACCTGGGCATGCCATGTTGCATGGATGCCAGACCATCAGATCTTCAAACAGTTCCTCTAGGGTGAGCTGCCTCAAGGAAAGCTATCGCACGGTGGACAAAGGAAGCGATACAAAGAGACGTTGAAAGCCTCCTTCAAGTCCCTGGATATCGACACCACCTCCTGGGAAACCCTGGCACAAGATTGATCGACATGATGCATGCTGATCCACCAAGGCTGCCAGACATCTGAGGACAGAAAGACAACCATAGCACATGAGAAGTAAGCACTCTGCGAAGCCAGAGCTGCAAATGCTGCAATGATGATGCCTACACATATCTGCCCAACATGTGGCAGAACATTTCATGCCGATATAAGCCTTACCAGCCACCTGCGGACACATTGTAGACAGCCCACAACCTGTTAGATGTCATCTTCGAACATGATGGACAAATATCATTGTCTCTTATCTTCTACCCCCTACAACTGAATGGTGTAAATCTGAGAATGGAATGAAATGCTTTGAAAACAGAATCCCAGTACAGCCAATTAAACACAGGAAGACTATGTTTTTCATGGGATTTTTAAATCAGTTTTCATCTCTGCTAGAATTCTTCAGATTTCATCCTCCAACGTAGTCCTCTAAAGCCAAATCTCCAAAACAAGGGAGCTTGTGCAGACACACAGAGACACACGGGCCATGAAGAAACACAAAAGGCTATTCTGTTGTTTCCGCCCTCCCCAGCCATTGTTCCGAACAGCAAATGTCAAAGTCAGTGGAAAATGGGGTTTGGCTTATGGCTATTGCATAATAAGCACGATCCATTGTGAAATTAAAGCTTTCAAAGGACTCTAGCCAGTTTACTAATACTTCTTGCATTGTAGATCAATGCTGGACTGGAATTGCTGAATAAATCAAGACAGCAGATACAGTTCAGCTGAAGTCTTGATGCACCTGGTATTTTCCCCAGTGGATTCTGAATGTTACAATCAGGAGGAAAATATGTTTGTGTGTTCAAGTGTGTGTCCATATGTCTGTCTGTCTATTTGTGTGTGCATGTGTGCATGTGTCTACCAATGTAATTCGCTTAATCAAGAAAGGGTCATTGAAGAAAACAAGACAATATTAAGATCCAGATTTATATTTTGCATGCCTTTTCCATAACATTTCAAGTCAAACATCCTTAAGAGTTCGATGGCTTCAACATCATCTCCATAATCGTCACTTACAGTATTGTATAAAATTTAATATCATCAATCTAGTATATATAAAGGCTTTGTTATCATTATTAATCATTTATTTGATTATAGCTATTATTACATTGTACATAGCACTCAAAATTTAACTACATTTAACTAAAATTTATTGTGACATTTCATTTCATCATCCTGTATCCTTCCAGAGATAGTGTAGTCCAATATCTCTTGCCATTTGTAAAGTCTGTATTCTAAGTGTTTTCTTGATAAGTCTTATGTGGACTTCTCTTAAGAACTTGGAGATGACATTGAAAAGCCTTTTTATAAAAGATAAACAATTCTATATAGAATAGAATATAAAGATGTAATATCATTGGATGATTTCAGGATGATGTAATAAAATGTCATAATATACATTTACTTTAAATTTAATATGCCTTATGCTGAAAGGATGTAATAATAGCTAGGCTTAATGGATGTTTAATAATTATAACAATCTGTATACATGTACATTAGATTGATGATACTAATAATGGGGGGAAAATATGGAATTGAAAATTATTAGACAATGTTAATGCTAAAATGATAGAATGACTCAGATTAGGAGGAAGCATAATAACAATGTATTCAAAGATATCTTGATTGTCAATATGTGACTTTTGATAAAATTCAAGTGATGACTATGGAAAGGACATAGAAAGATTTTGTAACCAACTGACACACTGTGTGTAGTTGAAGAGGCTTTTATGTTATATGTGTTGTGTGTTTGTGTTTGTTTGAAAATAAAAATTTTATTTAAAAAATGTTTGATGGCTTCAGAGAGAGTTTGGGCAATGTTTTTGTGGGTAGGAGCTGCAAATTTGGTCTTGGGAACTGGGAATGGATATCATCAGATGTGTTATAATAGTACAGGAGCATGCAAAGTAAAAGCTTTGTGCCATGTTTCCAGGAGCAGGAAGACTCCAGGAAGATGCAGACATGTGTTTACAAGATATGGTAGAAAAAGTTAAGATAACAGTTGTGATGGTGCAATTGAAGCTTTGCTGGTTTTGTACGCCTACTGCCAATCACCTCCACTAGACCGATAAGATCGCATAGATTAGGCCTCCTCCGAATTCCATCAGCCAGCCAGTGTAGACTGGCAACTACTCGGAGGAGAGCCTTCTCGGTGGCTGCTCCGACCCTCTGGAACGAACTCCCCGTGGAGATCCGGACCCTCACCACCCTCCAGACCTTCCGCGCCGCACTTAAAATCTGGCTATCCCGGCTGGCCTGGGGTTAAAGATTCTAACCCCTACTCGAATTGTATGACTGTTGAGTTCTTAAATGATGTAATGTTTTTATGTTGTAAATTGTTTGTCCTTCCCCCACCCCTTTTGAACTGTCAGCCGCCCTGAGTCCCCCCAGGGAAAAGGGTGGCATACAAATAAAGTGAACTGAACTGTATGTGTGTTGTGTGTGCAATGCCCAAAATCTATCTGTAGATTTTTATCCTGGCACTGAGGGGAAGAAATGCAGGTATTCAAAGTTTCATAGAAGGCTAAGAGAGTTGCTGAACTTTTGGGGGAGAGAGAGATTTTAGAAGCTATTATTACCATGAAATTTCTGGTCAGATTCTGCACCTTGAAATAATCTCATCTTTTCTTTTCATAATTATTGCTTCCTTTAAAAAATAATCCCCCTCCCGTTAGCGGACTGGAGGCTAAAACATACAAAGAACGGTTGCTGGGATTGGGGATGTCCAATGTAATGAAAAGAAGGATGACATGATAGCAGCCTTCCAATATTTTGGGATTGCCACAAAGAAGAGGGAGTCAACCTATTCTCCAAAGTCCTTGAAGGCAGGACAAGATGCAATGGATGGAAACTACTCAAGGAGAGAAGCAACCTAGAATGAAGGAAACATTTCCTGATAGAACAATTAATCAGTGGAACGACTGGCCTCCAGAACTTGTGGATACTCCACCGCTGAAGGTTTTAGAGATTGGACAACCAGTTGTCTGAAATGGTATAGAGCCCTCATGGCAGACCTATGGCATACGTGCCACAAGTGGCATGAAACACCCTCTCTGCAGGCATGAGAGCCATCACCTCAGCTCAGCTCTACCGTCTCCCACTGGCCAGCTGGTTTTTGGGTCTCTGCCTTGCATGCACAGGGTGTGGGGTGCATGTGGAAGATGCATGTGTGGGGGCAGGGGGCATGATTGGGGTCATGCGTGCATACATGGGGGCAGAAGGAACACAGGGTGGTTGCACATGCAGGGTGCATGGGGGGTCATGCATGCATTTGCATTGGTCACACGTGCATGGCATTATGGGTGTGCAAACGCACACATGCTTTCTGTGCACAGTGACAAAAAGGTTAGCCATCAGTTGTCTAGGATCTCCTGTGTGAGAAGGGGATTGGACTAGAAGACCTCCAAAGCCCCTTCCAACTCTGTTCTTCTGTGACTGGATCTTAATAGGAACGATATTAAACTCCTCAACGTATCCTATGCAAACATTTGATCCCTCTTCGTACAATCCTTCTTGACATGCAGGACATTAAACTTCCCATGCAGAGATGGTGCGAAGAAGCCTCCCGCATTGCCTAGTGGAGCGTTAGCCATTCCGTCCAAGTTCCCTGCCATTTACATCAAGTCATGCTTGAATGCTTTTCCGATCGCAATTCAAAGCGAGGACAATCCCCTTTGGAGTCCAAGACACAAAACCTATTAATAATAAAACAGAAAGAGTCAAGCTGGATTTCTGGTTGCTTAATTCCTTTGTCACCAGAGGACTGAGAGGGTCCTCCCCACCCCAGATCTCTCATCCATATGTGACACCAAGTCACGGGAGATCTCTTAATGCTGGTTGCTGTGCATGTCTGAATGTGAAGAATTATCGTGCCCCAAGAGTGACAGAATGAGGGCAGGCGAAGCTTGCTGACTGCTCAGGTTCAGGAACGAGAGAATTCCGTCACCTAGGACCTCAACGCAGCTGAGCGAAGAGCCAGAAGGATGCTATTGCCTCATCTGCATCTCTCTGCTAAACGTAATTGGGAAAGTGTGACAATTATCCTGATGGGAAAATTGTGACAAGCCTCAACTTGCCAGCTGAGTCTTCCATAGCCCAGGTAACCAAGCTAACTTTCCCAGGCTAACTTCAGTGGTTTTTTTTAAAGGTGATGCCCAAAGGAAAAGGGATAATAGGAAGGGGCATTGATAGACCTGTCTCTGGAGAATTTCAATAGATGGAGAGGCAGTTGAGGAAAATTTGGTTAGGTTCAAAAGTTTATGTGAGGACAAGGTGGGATTGCAAAGAGAGGCAGTCTTTTAACGGAAGGGGGTGGATTTTGAAATGAAGAATCAAATGTTTTCCAGAGGAAAGGAATAATTCATCATCGTCCCCAAATAAAGGACTGTCAGATGTGCCATGTGTGCTCATTGTAAATGGATGTGGTGCTTTAGCAAGTTATATTCCAAAGTGAGATGGAATAAGAGGCAGATTGCTTAGAAGGAAGGGAAGTGCAGGGTGTGCGTGCATGCATGTTAAAATGTGAAAGAAAAGAGCAGTTGGAATTTATCTGCCTAAGTCATAGCTTTTGGATATCCTTGTTTTGCTGGCCATTTTGCAGCTTTTTTTGAATCTCCCACTCTTAGGCTGAAAAAATAGTAAAGTGTTGGACTGCTTAAATCCCAGACAAAAGATTTGCAAGATAGACCAAGTCAAGAAACAGATACCAACAAGAAATATTAGAACTCACTTTACTGACATAAAAACAAAAATTTGAAAGCCTGATAGGTCCTCCTCGCTCCCTCCCGCTCCTTCTCTCTCCCCCATTTTCTTTTTTGCTCCTCTTCTTCCCTACTTCCCTTCCTCTATACTCAAGAGTCTAAAGTCAATCTTGAGTTTCTTCATCACCTGTCATGTCTTTTCCAAGGTGATACTTTTTTGTAGTGGCTGCCATATAGTATATCCTTTTCAAGGCTGTCTCTGTTATTTTTCTATACTAACCTTCTGTTTATGAATATCAAAATAACAGCACAACTAAGAAATCAAACAGGCAACACACTTTAAAAAGGAAGCTTTTGACTGCCCAGTTCTGCTCACCATGTTGATGATGTTAACCTACATGGTGGATAACCCAACAGCCCTGGAAATTCATTGGACAATTTGGAGAAGGAGGAGAACCCTCTGCTTATTCCAGTTACATCTCCCCATTATTAGCTACAACTCCTGCAACTCTTCACTTTAAAGAGAAGATGGGCAGCATAAAATTTAATAAGAAAATAAACTTTTCCGATTAAATAAAGTTTTTTTTTTAAAATAAAAAGAGTCACCTTGGAAGGGTAACTTGTCCAACTGCTTAACAATAAAGCTTTACACCCCAAATTTCTTTCATTCTGCACTGCTACAATTCAGCAAAATGACTGCAAATTGTGGCATATATTTCCACTCCGTTTCTTTTCCAATTTTTTTTTGTACTACATTCCTATACAATAAGGAAACACAGGACAGCTCTTGGCTGCATTCACACAATATACTTAACCTCCTCTGGTAAATGCCATAATGGATTGGATCAATTTGTTGCACATGGGAAGTTTGATGAGAAGTAATTTTGACAAGCTTCTTTTGCACTTTGAGGGTTGTGTTGTATTTCAGCAATCATAGCACAAGCTTGGCCCAAGAAAAGACACAGCCTATAACAAATATAGTGGGGGGGATCGCAGAAAATCCATTTCTCAGCCATATGCATGATGCATATTATATTGCATCTTTACATTTCCTAACCCCATTATGGCCTTTAAAAATAAAGGTAAAGTTTCACTTCGCACATATGTGCTAGTCGTTCCCGACTAGAAGGGGTGAAGCTCATCTCCATTTCAAAGCTGAAGAGCCAGCACTGTCCAAGATGTCTCCGTGGTCATGTGGCTGGCATGACTAAAGGCTGAAGGTGCACGGAACACTGTTACCTTCCCACCAAAGGTGGTTCCTGTTTTTCTACTTGCATTTTTACATGCTTTTGAACTGCTAGGTTGGCAGAAGCTGGGACAAGTAACCGGAGCACACTCCGTTACATGGCGCTAGGGATTCAAACCGCTGAACTGCTGACTTTCTGATTGACAAGTTCAGCGTCTTAGCCACTGAGCCATCGTGTCCCTCTGGCCTTTACCTTTACCCCCCCCCCCCCCCGCCATGGCCTTTACCCCCCCCCCCCCAAAAAAAGCATCAAGGGAGCCTCAAAAGATTGGCAATCTTGCATTTGGTTGGACCCGTGACTAGGCTGAACCGTAGAGCCAACTTGCCCTTGTTTAAGAACTCTGAGGTAGAAACGAGGGAGCCAGAGGCCTTGAGTCTCCTTAAAGAAGCAAAGAAGGAGAAATGATTGGAAGAGATAAAGCAGAGAACCAACAAGGGAACCAAGAAGTTTTGGACGGTTCAGGGAGTATGAGAAAAGAAGTCTTGGCAGTCCCTACCATCTCATTTGAGAAGAAATCCAAACTTTGAGGTTTTTTCCAACTTTCAGATTTTATCTTCAAAGATCAGGGGAGCCCCCACTGGAAGAAGGCGGTATTCTGTGGTGTTCAATCAAAGTATGCATTGGAATTTGTGTCCTACATTAAAGTCAGTCTTTTTGCCTTTGCAAAAGTGGCAATTTTTTTTAACGTCTTCCTCAGAGAAGACTTTAAATAAATCACAGGGGAACGGAGAAGCTCCTTTGACTGATCTTGCAGGCGAGAAATCCCTGAGAAAGCCAGATATTCATACACAAAATACTTTCCCTGCGGGACGTAGCGGAGAAACTCTTGCTTTGGACCACACAACATTGCAAGATGTGTAAAAAAAAATGCTGTGGGCTTCTAATGTCTTGTAGAAAAGAGCCGCCCCAACCCTGTTGTAAGTTTGCACGGGGCAATTTTCATATCAAAGAGAAACTGATAGATAACCTACCAACCATTGTACGTTTAGTAAGAAAAGCCTCATTCTTCCTTGTTCCCCCAATGCAGATTTGGGAATAAGCGATTCGACCTCCCCATTTATTTTATTCCTTTTCATTTCGCTCTCCATCCTTCACAATTAAGCAAAAAAAGGTAGGGAGCAAAAGAAAATTCAACACATTAATTGGGAGAGATGGAGGAATGGACCACCTCAGATAAGAAGGCTGGCATATTTCATAGCCTGAGAGGTTATACAGGAGCTCCCATCCCTATTCTTCCTAGAAATACTTTGCTTCAGGGCATTATTCAACCCCCTTAAAACATGAGTTCCATCAGAGCCAGGTCAGGGTTAACAGATCTCTCTCATTTTATTCATGAGAGAATGGAAATCAAATCAATGTCGAGTGGAGCATCTTGCCTGGTGAAACGTGATGTGAACATTTTTGTGCTTTATACACCAAACTTTTTTTTTTTTTTAAAGGAGTGCTCATTTCTGAGACTTGGGGCAGAAAATCTTCCTGGCTGAGAGCTACATTCCCTCAGGGACAAGATTAACTGAGCTGCATAAAGAGGCTAGAGAGAGTTGGAGTTGGTATTTGGGACCCACAACTACAGGTAAATGGAGTGCTAGCGGATCTGTTATTTTTCCTTCCTTCCTTTTTCTTCCTTCCTTTCTTCCCTTCCTTCCCTTCCTTCCTTTCCTTCCTTCCTTCTTCCTTTCCTTCTTTCCTTCCTTCCCTCGCTTCCTCCCTTCCTTCTTCCTTCCTTCCCTTCCTTCCTTCTTCCTTTCCTTTCTTCCTTCACTCCCTCCTTCCCTTTCTTCTTCCTTCCTTCTTCCCTCCCTTCCCTCCATTGCTCCCTTTCTTCTTCCTTCCTTTTTCCCTGCCTTCCTTAGTTCTCTTCCTTCTTCCCTCCCTTCCCTCCATTGCTCCCTCCCTCTCTTTCACCTTCTTTCCTGCTTGCCTGCCTCCCTGTCCTTTCCACCCTTTATTTTTCTCAATTTTTCCTCCTTTTCTTGGGCTCTTTGCTTCCAACTTTCTTCCCCCTTCCCTCCCCCTTGAAAATAATTTCCCTAAAACATAACAAGAAGAAAATTGTCCTGATGCATTTAAAAAGAAGACTTGTTATAAGCTTCATTGTAATGCCAGGGAATGAACTGGACAGGAGGAAGCCATGGAGAGAAGCCAAAGGCAGGCCATATTACTAGAAAGGAAAGCTGCATAAATTATACTAAAAGCCAGTTAAATTAAGCCCCATACATTAAATATTCAAATTAATTTCATTTGCATATTTATATTGATTCATTTCTATGTCACAAAATGCCATTTTTCCCCCTGCCACAAAGCGTGGATGTTGTTTTTAGTGCACAGGTATATAAATCAGATGCTTGCCTTCAAGTAAATCTGAATTCAATTCCAAGATCTCAGTATTTGGGGGGGCAATACATAGCACCCGCCTGCAACATTTTAAAGAAGGGAAATAATTTCTTGTGATCACACGGCAACTACAATCCCCCCAAAAAAGGATCGGCACTTCCTTTATGGAGCTACAGACTGGACTATTTGAAGAATATACAAAGAACCGTTGCAGGAATCGCATATGTCCAGTCCAGTGATGGCTAACCTTTTTGTCGCTGCATGCTAAAAACACATGCACACACATCCCCCCCATAATGCAATGTGCATGCAACCCCTGCTCTCCACACATGCATGTGACCTCCTGCATGTGACCCACCCACACACATACGCAGAACCTCCAGCATACACCCTGCTTCTGACACATGCATGTGTGATCCCCGTGTCCCCCCCCCCACAGTGGTAGGTTTCAAATTTTTTTAGAATCTCTTCTGTAGGTGTGGCCTGCTTTGTGGGAGTGGCTTGCCAGCTATGTGACTGGGTGGGCGTGGCCAACTTGTAAAATGTGGTGAAACTCACTTAACAACACTCTTGCTTAGCAGCCAAAATGTTGGCTAAGAATCTCTGGCATTTGAAGCACACAAGTCTTAAAGCTGTCAAGTTACAAGACTTTTGTACCCCTAACCCTTTAGAAAAAAAACCCCGGGTGTTCAAACTTGACAGCTTTAAGACTTGTGGACTTTAACTCCCAGAATTCCTCCTCCAGTCATGTTGGCTCAGGAACTCTGGCATTGAAGTGTGCAAGTCTTAAAGCTCTCAAGTTACAAGACCCTTGCACCACTAACCCTTTAGGGAAAAAAACCAGGGGTGTTCAAACTTGACAGCTTTAAGACTTGTGGACTTCAACTCCCAGAATTCCTCCTCTCACTCTTCAACTTGATGATGGGAGGATGGGAGGGGGGAGGGAGCTGGAACCGGTTCTAAACAGCACAGTAGATTTGCGTGCCACCCATAGCACACATCCCATAGATTCACCATTGTGAGTCTAGCCTATGAAAAAAAGGACAAGGAGAGACATGATAGCAGTGCTCCAATATCTCAGGGGCTGCCACAAAGAAGAGGTGTCATTCTCCAAGCACCTGAAGGCAGGACAAGAGGCAGTGGGTGGAAACTAATCAAGGAGAGAAGCAACTTGAACTGAGGAGCAATTTCCTAACAGTGAGAACAATTAACCAGTGGAATGTCTTGCCTTCAGAAGTTGTAGGGGCTCCAACACTGGAGCATTAAAAAAAAATACTGGACAGTCACTTATCTAAAATGTCACAGGTCCGGGAAGGCGAACCTATGGCACACGTGAGCCATTTGTCAGGGCACGTTAGCCGTTGCCCTGGGCCAGCTGACTTTAGCCTATTTTGAGGCCATTTTTCACCCTCCCCAGGCTCCAGAGGCTTTATAGGAGTCTAGGGAGGGCAAAAACAGCCTTCCCCCCCCCCCCAGAGGCCCTCCAGAGGCTTCTGGAGCTTCCCTGAAGCTTCCAAAGCACAAAAAAAAACCCAGCCTTACAGACAAACTGGAAATTCGGGAATGGACTTCCGGTTTGCTCATAGGGTCAGTTTAAGCCCTCCAGAGCCTTCAGGGGCCTTCTGGAAGCTTCCCTGAATGCTCCAAAGGACAAAAAATGGTCCAACGGACAGACTTCCAGTTTGCTCATAGGGTCATTTTTCATCCTCCGGAGCATTCAGGGAAGCCTCCAGAAGGCCCCTCAAGGCTCTGGAGGGCTTAAACTGGCCCTTTGAGCAAACTGGAAGTTCGTTCCCAAACTTCTGGTTAGCCTGTAGGACCAGGTTTTTTGCGCTCCAGAGGCTTCAGGGAAGCTACTGAAGCTTCTGGAGGGCCTCCCGGGGGGGGGGAGGCTGTTTTTGCCCTCCCCAGGTTCCTATAAAACCTCTGGAGCCTGGGGAGGATGAAAAAAGCTTGCAAAAAATGGGGGGAGAGTCACGCCTGTCATGCATGCATGCGTGCTGGAGGTCAGGCATTGCATTATGGGTGCAGCACGCCCACACATGACCCCCCTGAGCTCCCTTTGCTTTTGGCATGCAAGCCAAAAAAGGTTCGCCATCGCTGTTATAGGTTCTCCTGCTTGAGCAGGGAGTTGGACTAAGACCTCCAAAGTCCCTTCCAGCTCTATTCTGGTTGATTCTATTCATTGGATAATAGAATCCAATTCTATTATTCTGTTATCATCCTGTGGATAAAGTATCCAACGTGTTGCATGTCCCTAAAAATGATCACAACACAACCAGCTTAGTTTTTTTTAAGATGTTCCATTTGTAACTGATAATCAAGGCATTTCTTTTTTCATGTTCAGTGACTACAGTATTTGCAAATTTGGAATAAGCCTACTGGAAATTAAATCAGTACAAAAAAAACCCTACTTTAATTTGGCAGTTGAGCTCATGCAAAGCTTATCTCAATGAAGGCTATTTTGGGTGGGTGGGGGAAGCGGTTCAGATAAAATGATGGGAATGAAAGCAAATTAATGGTAGTCTATCAACCCAAACAATAAAAGTTGACAGAAATTTTCCCCAATGGCTTGGAATCTTCCTTAAGCTCTGATCTTAGCTCTTACTACCCAATGCTCTA
Source organism: Thamnophis elegans (assembly GCF_009769535.1). Lineage (NCBI taxonomy): Eukaryota > Metazoa > Chordata > Lepidosauria > Squamata > Natricidae > Thamnophis > Thamnophis elegans. The sequence goes on along the minus strand of NC_045553.1, from coordinate 29,579,008 downwards.
TGGAAATAAATCCCATTGATCTGTATGTAGTTGCAACTAAGCGTGTTTAGACACACTATCCTACATTTCATAAACCCAATTGATTTACCTCTTTGTAAAAATGCTCAAGATCGCACCTTCGGAATTTCTTCTTCCCATAGGAGATGTCAATCTTTTAAGGCCCAGCCTACATAAAGGCAAATCTCCAGGTAAATTATATTCCAAAACCCATTTTTGTCACATTAGGTATTGACACTTTCTCAACTGCAATCTTGTCTGAATTGTTTCAGTATATGCCAAACACATACCTTCTCCCTGAGGACGGTTGGTCATTTTAATGTTGTGAATGACTCGTCACACCTTTCAGCTTTGTGCCACCAAGCTGCAGTGCTTTTGTTTTCGTTTTCTAACTGTAAAAAATTGATGTGACCAGAGAATAACAATAATCTTGTTTTCTCCCATCCCACTTGAAACCCCAGGAGGACAGATGAATTTTTGCATTTCTTTTCTTCTTGCCTGAGGAAATAAGGAATGTTAGAAAAGATGGTCTAACTTTTCGGGCACTCTGAGGAATGTTAATTGGATTCCAAAATGAGTGCACAAAATGGGATTTTTGCACTCATAAGAGGGATCTTGTATAATGGTAAAGGTTTCCCCTCTCCAGTCATTTCTCTCTCTAGGGGTCAGTACTCATCTCTGTTCCTGGCAGAGGGAGACGGTGTTGTCTGAAGATGCTTCCGTGTTCATGTGGCTAGCATGACTATACACCACCAGAGGTGGGATTGAAAAATGTTAGCAACAGATTCTCTGCCTGGTTGCTGAGTGGCTGTGGCCATGGTGAGTGTGGCCTACTCGGCCTCCTGCACCATGGCAGTGGGGGGAGGGGAGAGTTTTCACCCTCCCCAGACTCCAAAGGCTTTCCTTGAGCATCTGGGAGAGTGAAATGGCCTCCCCCGGGCTCCAAAGGCTGGAAACCGGCCCATTTCTGGACTTCCGTAACTTCCGGGAGGTCCGTTTTTTGCATCCCTAAAGCCTCTGCGTGGGCCCTGCACTTACCTGGCATGATGAATGGGCCATGTGGAGACACCTGGGAGGGGAGGGGTGGTGTGAACGGGGTCTTTGCAACTCCAGTTTGGTGAACCGGACCAGTCCAAACTGGCTGAATCCCATCCCTGACCAAAGCACATGGAATACTGTTACCTTCCCACCAAAGTGGTACCCATTTATCTATTTGCATTTGCTTTCGAATTATTAGCTTGGCAGGAGGCGGGGCAAATAACGAAAAGCTCATCCCATTACATGGTGCTCGAGTCTCAAATCTGGGCTTTCCAGCTCACAAGCTCAGCGTCTTTAACCCCTGAGCCCTAGTGGCCCCTTCAGATCATATCTACAGTGGACTGCTATAACCCTCCTTTCCTATACTTTAACTCATTCTCAAAGGAAGACACCAGAAGATTGGGTAGTAAAGATTAGTAAAGATGGCCAAGAAAGTTTCAGACTGATCTATAACAGAAAACCCATCTTCCATATGATGCAGCAGGGAGGGCATATTCTGGTTTCCCTTGACTAAATAGCATCACCTTTTGAGATCCTGGAAGTGTGCCTTCTCTATAATGGTGGCTATTCTCTGGAATGAGGCTTCCCCTGAGATCTGTAACCCTGGTGATGACATTCTTGAAGGCCTTGAAACGTGGTTCACCCAGGCCTTGGGGCAGGTATGGATGGACCACCCTGTTGGTAATGTTTCCTTTGCTTTGTTTTTGGATGGCCATGTTGCGATCATCTTGGAGCTATTTTTTTTTTTGCGGTTAAAGTTTCTGTGTTTTGCTGTTCTTTTAAATCTTATTGTTGTGAGCTGCCCAGAGTTGGTTGGTTGGAGTGGGGAAACACTCACATGGAATAAAATACATAGATAAAACACCAGCTTAAAAAGCAAAGTCCACCCCTAGCTCTACTTGTAAATTTAGTTCAATGTGACCTCCAAAAAACAGTTTCAAGGGAAGTTCTCAAGACAGGTTTGGAGGAGAGGGAGCGGGAAAAACTTTGAAAATTGCAAAGCCATTGTAGAGAGAGCATTAACTCGAAAAGCAAGGGAAAAAAATAACTCTTCGCATCTCACTTTCCATGCACCAAATTAAATGCTGGTTGACTCTTCGTATCTGTGATATGTTTTGCCATCCTACGGGGGATGAGGATCCAGCCTTTTGTGAAATTTCCAATCATACAAAGTGCTTATTTCTATCAATCTTTGTGGAGCTATGTGTATGTTATAATGAGTCTATAAATGAAATTCGAGTTTGGACTGAAATGGAATGAAACACCCTTACCAAGTTGCTGGGGTGGGGATAAAAATGAAGTGTCTTGAGCTCTGGGAAGTCAAATGGAATGTAGATCTATAGTTCATACTGTAGACATAATTTTTTTGTATGTACACCAAACAGCAAATAAATAATAAAATAAATAATAATAATAAAATAAAATAAATAATAATAAAATATAAAATAATATAAAATATAAAATATATATAAAATATAAATATCAGATATCAGATAATAAATATAAATAATAATATAAATAATAATATAAATATAAATAATAATATAAATATAAATATAAATATAAATATAAATATAAATATAAATATAAATATAAATATAAATATAAATATAAATATAAATATAAATATAAATATAAATATAAATATAAATATAAATAATATAAATATAAATATAAATATAAATATAAATAATATAAATATAAATAATATAAATAATATAAATATAAATAATATAAATATAAATAATATAAATATAAATATAAATATAAATATAAATATAAATATAAATATAAATAATATAAATATAAATAAAAATAATATAAATATAAATAATATAAATAATATAAATAATATAAAATAATATAAAATATAAAATAATATAAAATATAAAACTAAAAATTTAAAATTAAAATATTAAAATATAAAATAAATATCAGATATCAGATAATATAAAATATAAAATAATATAAAATATAAAATAATATAAAATATAAAATAATATAAAATATAAAATAAAATAGTAATTTATGGAGAAATTGTGGACCATAAAACTAATCAAAGTAAAGGGCAATTTTAGCTAGGTGATCCATTCACTTAAAAACAACAACTCTTCTTTGCATTTGGGATCTCTACTCATAGTAACTTTATGTACAAATCTATGCCATTTTCCTGGTGGCCATCTAGTAATATCTTTCACCGTCTTCTTCCAGGAAATTTTCTCCACTCCTCACTCTAATTTACAGTCTTGAGCTTTCCTAGTGGTGTGCCATCCAAATATTAAGCCGGTCCAATCTTGCTAGCTTCTGAAGTCGACCAAGAGCTCCAGACACTGCCACCTGTCAGTGATCTGTATTGCCTATAAATTGATTTTACTCCCAAACCTGAAAAATGGGTGTCATTTCCACACAGACACAGGAGATTTCAGCTCAGCCGCTTCAGTTTTTAGCCGACGATTTCAGCTTGTTTTGGCTTCATTCGGTAGACTCTCTCTCTCTTCCCCCCACCAAGCCTATTATATGCTTCCATATATCCGGTCAGATGGAGAGTAATGGATGGTGACACTGCCCTTAAAGGGAATCAAGTTATTAGCCTAATGCACAGAGAGGAGTGATGCATTAAGGCATTAGGAATCAAAACAATCATTTTAAAGCATGACAGCCTAAGTAGGAAGCAAAAGAGGAGGACAGAAACATAAACCATATGGCTTAATACTTAATATCTCATTTAAACAACTCTATTAAACTGGGTGCTCTAATATGTTCCTTTTTAACCTCAACAGCTTACCTATCTTCTCTTTTCCTTTTTCCTTTCTTCCTCCTATAAGTCATTTTTTCCCTGTCCCGAAGATCCCAAAACTGCCATTGCCCCCACCCCCCATGTCCAAATCATATGTCAAACTAATTAAGCTGACACCGTTGTAATAAATGACCGTTGCCAGTCACTTGAGACTCAAACTTCGGCTACTATGACTCAATAGGCAGATGTTTTCTGTCTGTTTCTTTGGAGGGGGAAAAATTGCCTGTTTAAATAGATTAATGAGGAATTGGTGGCATTATATAAATGGGAGACACGAGGTTGCATTGAAAACAAGCGCCTAACCCTTGAACAATGCAGCTTTCTGTTTTTCGGAAGTCTCATGTTGGAGTTTGTTTTCTGGACCACACAACCTGTGCGCCCTCGCACAAGCCCACACAGAGGATTAAAATAATGAAACAACAGGGCTTTTTTTTTTCTTCTGGAAAACTGGAGCGATCAACACGTCTCTGGAGTAATCCAAGGAAATGCACAGGACGGGAATAAACATCAGCAGAAAGCAGTGTAGATCTGCAGCATTTTACAGCAGGGAACAGCAATGGGAAAAGAGAAAAGAACAGACTATTCCATAGACTTTGACCTGGGGAGCAGAAAACAAACAGAGATTTTACATGAGCTCCAGTGCAGAAAGTGAAATATTTCCTTATGGCAGGTAGTTCAAACCATGACCAGTTTGAAATGGGCCTGAATGAACCATCAGTTCTTCTCACCCATTCCTGCATTGTTTCTTTATTCTGTACCGTAGCATTAAAATATAGACGCAACTCATCCAAAAGGTCAAATCGGATAACCATTTGCCTGAAGTGGTGTAGGGTTTCCTGCCTAGGCAGGGGGATTGGACTAGAAGACCTCCAAGGTCCCTTCCAACTCTGTTATTCTATATTCTTTAATCAAATTTAACAAAATTTGAAAAAGATTGATTAAACCATGGGTTCTTTATTTAACTAAAGACTTTAGATTCCCTTAATGGAGTGTTTTCATTTCAGGGCTGAAAGTTCGGGCGACATTGATCGGCACAAAGGAGTCTTTGAAACAGAGAAATGGAAAGAATATTGTCAACCTTGCAAGGCAATCCATACAAGAAACATTGCCGGGACTATTGCTTAATGCAGGACTTGAACTCATGGTTTCCTGCTTTTTAGCCTGATGCCTTAACCATTAGCCCAAACTGACTCTCCATTGCTTGGTTATGGCTCTTCTTCCTGTCTCCCAAGGTCATTCTGACATACCATTTCAAATATCCAAAAGCCAATGCAGTCCTAAATTGCATTAACAGAGGAATGCAATCAAGATCAAGGGAGTTACTAATACCACTCTATAAAGCCCTAGTAAGACCACAACTAGAATACTGCATCCAGTTTTGGTCACCACACTATAAAAAAGATGTTGTGACTCTATAAAGAGTGCAGAGAAGAGCAACCAGGTTGATTGGGGGACTGGAGGCTAAAACATATGAAGAACGCTTGCAGGAACGGGGCATGGCTAGTCTAGTGAAGAGAAGGGCCAGGGAGACATGATAGCAGTCTTCCAATACTTGAGGGGCTGCCAAAGAGAGGAGGGGGTCAAGCTATTTTTTTAAAGGACCCAAAGGCCAGACAAGGAATAATGGATGGAAACTGATCAAGGAAAGATTCAACCTAGAAATAAGGAGAATTTTTCTGACAGTGAGAACAATCAACCCATGGAACAGAAGTTGCCTTCAGAAGTTGTGGGAGCTTCATCATTGGAAGCTTTCAAGAAGAGACTGGACTGCCACCTGTCAGAAATGGTGTAAGATCTCCTGCTTAGGCAGGGAGTTGGATTAGTTGACCTACAATGTCCCTTCCAACTCTGTTAATCTGATATAATCCCCATCACTTCAACTGTCATTTTTGGAAGGGAAGTCTATTCATGCATTGTGGAGTTTCAAGTGGGCAGTTCTCATGTGTAAAGAATTCAGGTGACATCCACAAGCAGATAACCAGACCTCAAAATCATGTATTGATACCATTGAAAATCATTGCATATAGTGGGGATATGTGCTGTCTGCAATTGCATGCATGTATGTTCAGAGCCATTTTGGTCTAGTGGTTAAAGCACCAGGCTAGAAAGCAGGTGACTGTGAGTTCAAGTCCCGCCTTAGCCATGAAAATCATCTGGGTGAATCTGGGAGATGATGCCTTTGAATTCCACCTCAGGTATGAAAGCCAGCTGGATGATTTGGGGCCAATCACAAGGAAACAGTGAGTTCTAGTCTCACTTTAGGCATGAAAGCCAGCTGGGTGACTTTTGGCTAGCCACACTCTCTCAGCCCAACCTGCCTCACATGGTTATTATGGTGGGGAAAATAAGAAGAGGAAAGTGTGTTGGATATGCTTGCTGCCTTGAGGTATTTGTAAAAATAATAATGGTGTAAAATGAATGAATGAATGAGGAATAATCCATCTTTAGCTGTTTTGATGTTATATGAATTCAGCCATATAACTGCATAATTCTACAATAGAAATGCAAGGAAGTACTGCTTTTTTAAATTTACCTTTTTCCAAAGATTGCATGCCAAGGATGTGTGAATCAATGATTCATCAACTAACAGGCTAAGAATATATAGGTCACTTCCAAATCACATTGTTAATTTGGAACCTTAATGAGATCTGATTAGCTGAACTCATTGAGAAAATCGAATTCAATTCAATTTTCTGAATTCAAGTGGTCAATTCTATTCAGAAGTCTCCTACTGAACTGGATGATTTGATCTGAATCAAATAATCCAATTGATTAAGAAAGTCAATTCATGCAGAGAGTCAATCTAATTGGCATGTATTCTCCATACTGAAATTTCACACAGTCCTGCCCTATTCAATAACTGCAAAACCAATAACCAAAACACACACAATTAAATGAAATAGTATAATAAATTACACAAAAAGAGCACCTTCTAAAATAAAACCCATGGATTCTTATTGATAATATCAGCCTTTTTACTAAAAGTAAATGTCTGCAGTGATTCATCTTCAGAGTTCAACACATGTGGAACTTTAAGATTTCCTCCAGATTTTCACTTCCAGGGAATCTCTTTCTCCTTCCTCTCCAATGGGATCTGAACTCTTCCTCTATTCCACTATGACTTTCTTGTTTCCGGATTGGCTTATTTCAGTAATTAATTTTTTTAAAGTAACTGCTGAATTACAAATATGATTAAGGGTCTGCAGGCTAAACCCTACAATAAACAATTGATAGAATTAGGTATCTCTAGGCTAATGGGATGTAGGAAATGAGTAGGTTGAGGCCAAGGAAGGGGTCAAGTATGTCATCCCTTGATGCCTGCAAGAGATCTAAATCAGCCCTCCTTGAATTCCTTTAACTCTTATCTGCTGCCAAATTGCCTTGACTGTTAGTAGTTCAGATTCTTGTTTAGAGATACCATTGAATAAGTTAGTACTCATTTTGGTTTTAATCCTACTTCCCAATTCCTTGCACCTGTAATACAGAGAAGAACTAAAGCTGAGATGATATCAGTCTTCCAATACTTGAGGGGCTGTCATAGAGAGGGTCTACCTATTCTCCAAAGCACCTGAGAGGAGGACAAGAAGTAACGGGTAGAGGTTTATCAGAGAGACAACTGACCTAGAATTAAGGAGAAATTTCCTGACATTGAGAACCAATAATCACATCATTCACATCCAGTGAAGTCCTGGCAAAACAGTCTTTCAAGGGTGAATTTACAACCACAGACCTTATCAGGCTTGGAGAGCTGCCAGGCCGATATCTTCCAAAGGCAACACTGTACAAGAAAATACTTGGCAAGGAGTCTCTGAGAATCACAAACAAATCTTCACACTAATTAAACAAACAAATTGTGCCCTGCAAACTCCCCTCCCTTTAGTTCCTCTATATTCCCTATGGGAGGGGCCATTCACCGTCCAGCTGTGCCTTTACTCCTGAGTCGGCCCTTGTTCCTTAACTGTTCCCATCTCCTGGCAGCTCTGCACATGCACACATAGGAAACAGGCTCCAGCTGTTCTTCTGCCCCACTGATCTCCGACTCCAAAGGCAGCTGATAACTGTCAGACGGCCCTAGCCCCATTTCTGCCTCCAACACAGAGCCCTCATCAGAGCTTTCCCCAGACTCCAGGACTGGCCATGTTCCTCCCCAACCTCCTCCCTGTCTGAGTCTGCTACTAGCTCCACTGGCCACTGCCAGGCCACAAAACTAGGAGATTAGATTAGAAGACCTCCAAGGTTCCTTCCAGTGTAGGAGAAGGTCAGCAGAGCAACAGTGTTTTGTAACTTATGCCAGACATTTTTGTTCATTTTTTTTAAAGGCAGTTCAACCTTGGTTACAGGATTCTGATTTTCCTCTCCTCTTAATGCTGATATTTCCCCTTCTCACGATTGGTGAAAGTTGCAAAATATTGTCAGTTTCTGTCCTTAATTGGCAATTTCTTTGGCAATTTCCAAACGAGTAATAAATAGATTCTTGCTTGCCGACTCTCCAGAGCTCTTTCAAGCCCACCTGGATTTCTGATGTGCCTATGAACCGCAAAAAATGGTTAGGCGTTGTAGCTTTTGACACTGACCCAGACAAACACATAATAAATAGCACTCTCCTTGAAATGATTGAAACCAGCTGGATGGTGCGGACTTAACTGGAGAGAAATGGATTAAAGTTAAAGACAGAAGAAGTGTGTTAGCGAGTGTGTTTAAACATTTCCTTAAGTGTCCAAGGCTGTTTTTCATAACTAAAATCCAGGAATGCCTGTTAAAGTGGCTAGCTAATTCTTCAACAAAACATGGGAAATTGCTGCATCTCTTATTTGTTTCTGAAAGAAAGGCAATGTGAAAATATGTGCTGGTTTACAGGCGAAAAGCAAAACTACTTTGTAAGAACATGGAGACAACGGATCAAACAAGTCCATGGGGTTTGGTTTTTTTCCAAGTGGAGGTGGCAATTTATAGGGCAAAGGAAGGAGGCCCTCTCTCCTTAATACACTGCTGAAACAGTTACTGCCAGAATTGGCTGGCAAGGTTTGGCATGCTTTAAAACAAGAAAAAATATTGCTAATTTCCTGGTATACCTTTGGGAAGGGGTTAGGAAGACGGACTTAGAAAGTTATTTGTTCCGCCTTTTGTCCCCTTCTTTTGTCTACTATAACTTATGTCCTATAAGTCAAATGTGAGGTGAGTTTAATTCAAACTATATTTTGAAAAAGTATGAGCCAGATGGACAAAAGGTGTAGTTAGTTTAATTTATAAAAAAAATAGTTTTTGAAGTTTTCTGATTTTTATACAAATCAGTTGCCAGTCCCAGGAAAGAAAAGTCTTTCCTAGAACTGGCAACTGCTTTTCACAAATCAGAAGACTTCAGAGATTACATTGGTTTTTTGTAAATTAAACTGACTTAAACTTTTTACTAAACCTTTGCCCAGATTGGAGATGAAATGAAAGGGATTGTTGTGACCCGCTCGTGGAGCTGGCAACAGATTTGGACAGTAAGGAGGTTGGGGAGGAACATGGGCCAGTCCTGGAGTCTGGGGAAGGCTCTGATGAGAGCTGTTTCAGAGGCAGAGAAGGGGCCAGAGCCGTATGCCAATAATCAGCTGCCTTCAGAGTCAGATATCAGTCAGGCAGATGAACAGCTGGAGCCTGTTCCCAGTGTGCACATGTGCAGAGTTGCCAGGAGAAGGGAACAGCTAAAGAACAGGGGTCGACTTCGGAGTAAGGCCACAGGTAGACAATGAATGGCCCCTCCCAGAGGAAATAAAAGAGGACTGAAAAGGGAGTGGAGTTTGCAGGAGACAATTAGTACGCTTAATTGGTTCCTGTCTCTCCGAGATTCCTTGCCAAATTTTGCAGATATTGGCCTGTCAGCTCTCCACGCCAGATAAAGTCTGTGATTGTAAATCCTGCTTTGAAATACTTTGCTGTATGTGAATGAGCAGAATTCACAGTCAATTAATAAAAGAGTTTTTTGTTGGGACCAGGAGTTTGCTTCATGTTCTTGAGAAGCTTTGGTCAGAACAGGGATGTTAATCTTCTCACAGACTTAACACATTTATTTAAGCTCCATAGAAAATACACCAATGAAACAAAGGCTGAGCATTCTGACTCACTCCTTTTGGTGATGCCATCTGTATTCTAATTATGTCATCTTTGGCTATCAAACACCAAGAAATGATAATAAAAATACAATGATCTGCAACATTATCTCTTCTATGTTTGGTTGGGTAAAAATAAAAACAGTAACCACAATCTATTTGGGAGCTGATGAATTGGTTAGGAAAATGAAAGCTGACTGAACTGTGCCAAAAGAAGCCAGAAATTAATTTCACATTCTGGTTTTCATGTCAGCCATTAGAAGAATGGATTCAACTTTATCTTTTTTTTTAAATTTCTGACACTTTCCTTAATCTGAAGAATAGCTTTACAATCCTAACTTGGGGAAAAACTTCAGCACCATCTGAGCAGATGTTGAGAAGTGTTGTGTATGGCTGACGAGGGCTGGGTGTTGTTGAGAGTCCAAACCAATTCCCTAAGCAGGAGCATCTGGAGAAGCATAGCAATTTCTCCGGCTCAATCCATCAAGAGTCAGTATTTCAGAAGCAGGAGGAGGAACTCTCGCGAAAAACAAGAATCTCCATTCCATCAGGGAAAACAGATTGTCCTCTGAGTCCCACATTGTCACTTCATCCACCAGTGAAACAGAATCAACAAGCAAGGCATAAAGAGAGTGGAAAAACTCCTTACGTTATCAGCCCAGCTGTCCCACCCACACCACAAACCAAAGAATTTAAATAAAGAATGTAAAAGTAAAAGATCATGTGAAGTACTAGTAGCACTTTGTACAGACTTAGTAAGATCACACTTAGACTACTGCATCCAGTTTTGGTTACCATATAAGAAAAAAAGCTGTTGAGACTCTGGAAAGAGTGAAGAAAAGAGCAACAAAGATGATTAGGGGGCTGAAGGCTAAAACACAGGAAGAACACATGAAGAATGGTTGCAGAAACTGGATATGTCTAGTCTAGTGAAAAGAAGGACAAGGGGTGACATGATAGCAGTGTTCCAATATTTGACAGGTTGCCACAAAGAAGAGGGGATCAACCTATTTTCCAAAGCATCAGAGAGAAAGATAAGAAACAATAGCTGGAAACTAATCAACAAGTGAACCAATTTTAGAACTAAGGAAAAATTTCCTAACAGTGAGAATAATTAACCAATGGAACAGCTTGCCTTCAGAAATTCTGGGTACTCCATCACTGAAGGTTTTTAAGGGTAGACAACCACTTGCCTGGAACGGTTAGGGTCTCCTATTTGAGCAGGAGGTTGGACTAGAAGACTTCCAAAGTCCTTCCCAACTCTGTTATTCTGTTATAGAATGGAGATTATCAAGAATATGTGCAAAATGGTCAGGGCTTTGTCAATTCAGTATTATTACAAAATACTGCCTTTTTAAGATGATCAGTCTCCAAATTTCTCAGTTAACTTGCATGGTTTCCAAAGGCATGAGAAATCTGGGAAGATCAAGCCAAGGTGAATGAAATAGAAAATAAGGTGCCAGACAAAATTATGAAGGATTATAAACTCATGTAGGAAGCTAGAGAAGGATATTTTTAAAATGCCCGACAGAAAACTTATCCTGCTTTTATTTTTTTATTTTTTTTCTACCAGTTCAAGTTGAGAAAAGAGAATGTATTCAAAGGAGCAGATGGCAGTAGAGAAATTCCACTGGTGTAAACTAATCTTCTGGTGAGCTATTTTTCTGTCTTATGTCCAATGTATATAATATGTTCTACAAGGTCCTTCAGCCCCCATGGCTTCCCACGTTTTAATTAAAGTGTAAGAAAAGGGAGGCTCAGTGGCTAAGATGCTGAGTTTGTCGATCAGAAAGGTCAGCAATTCACAATTTTCTGGTGCCCATGGAATTCAATTAGGGTGAATCAGCTCCTGGTTGGTTTCACTCAAGGGTGAGCAGCCTTCCGCATTAGGACCACATGCAATTCAGTCTTATGGAATGTAAACTTCTGTCTAATTTCAATTTGCAAGTAATCTAGTCTTTCCTATTGATGTTTCTTGTTAGCAAGAACAAACAAGGGAAGAAGATATTAGAAATATTAAAAGGGAGTAAAAAAATTAGTTTGGCAGAATCCATTCTTTCGATTTCAATGACTAACCTTCAATCAATCAAGCAATCAATCAATCCTTCAGCTTCAGCAACCATTCTCATGCAAATTAGTCTTAAGGATTACTTCTATAAAGTAAGATTGTTGACCAACTTTGCTGAAATGCATTGGTTCAATTGAACCTGCTAATGGAGTAAGTGTCAGGCCTGAAAGCCATCTTTTGCATTGGGCCTTCAATGCTGTAGGGAAATTGGAGGGAGGATTATATGGAGTATGGGAGACATATAGTCATAATAACATTCCTATCTCAGAGAGTCAAGAACATTTTGCCCTGCACCTGGAGGGGTATGACTAGGAGGCATCTTCAGTTAGGACAGTTCCTGATTGGTCCATGTGATGGACATGTGGGTATTGGGCAGGGGTTTGGATTTTCATTTGGGTGGGGAAAACCTGGGATCTTTCACATTTGGGTTTCCCCAGATGTGCCAATATGACATCTCTAATAAAATGGAACTTTGAGGAACTTTAAACCTCAGAGACTTCTTTCATTAGGGGTGTTACTTGGAACCCTGACAGTAAGATTCAGTATATTCAAAACCATCTTTGACATAGTCATGGCATCAACCACTAGACTATGTCAGGCCTGCAGCCAGTTCCTTTTGGGATCTTTGGTCTGCCATGCAAATATTCTATTCTACTATGCTGTTTCATTAGTGGGGAATTGGGAGGGGGAATAGTAAGGAGTAGAATGTTATGTTGTCAAAATAAAATTCCTTTCTATAATCCAAGGTCATCCTTTGTCTCTACACTTCTGCACCTGACTGGAACTGGATGGGTGGAACTGCCAGCATGGCAGTAGAAGATTGGACCATGTGATGGACTTGTGGGTGTGGGGCAAGATCATGAACTCTCAACTGGATGGGGAAAACCCAGGAAGCTCAGATTTAGGGTTTCCCAGATGTGCCAACATGACTCTCTTAATAAATTGGAATTTTGAGCAATACTTTGCCTTGGGCTCTGATTTAATTTTGGATGTTATTTGGAACCCTGACAGACTGGAATGTCTCACATGCAGTATCACGGGAAGAAATTTTATTAGTAACAGTTCTATGCTAATAAAATTTTGACCAACAGCCTGTCATCCTATGAACATTTTACATTCCAAGCATCCACAGTACCAAAGCACATACCTAAATGGTCAAAATGATAGGTATTGTAGGCAAAGAAAAACATCTTGGGAACTGTGTCCAGTTAGAGAGTGCATAACTGGGCACAGCAGTTTCTCTCAATCACAATTCCTATTATAATATGGGGATAACAATAACCGGTGGGGGGAAAAAACAAATGAAAAAATAGGTCTGCTAAAAACATCAGTCTAAACATGGAGGCCAGGTCCTTTATTCCAGATGCATTTTGAGTTTTCCAGGAGATGCAATCTTCACAATCATACCAAGATTTCTCTTGGATTGGATTGGATCATCTGCAAAATATATTTCCTAAGGACTAGAGAACAAGGCAAAAGCTACGATAGCCTGCCAGAAAGCTTTCTTTTCAAAATTACCTTAAATCACAATGTTTGGAAGCTGCTCAAACTCCCTTCAGTATGATGTCTGGAACAGCCTAACGCTAGAATAACAATGCTGAGTCTACATTGTACCATTATTAGAAGGATTACTGAGATAATAGATGCACATGGTCATAAATAATATGTGGCCAGCTGAACAGGCAGCACTTGAGCACATGAAATTCCTATAGCAAATTCTTAATTCTAATCCAACATGTTTACAGAGAGATCCTATAATCCATAATTTTTATGTGGCCATGCATCTTCTCCTTTTGAAAGCATCTGCTCTTTGAAGAGAATCTGGACCAAATCTTTATGGCAGATCCATTCCTTGTTCTGGGCTAGAATATCTAGAACGGCGTAAATATTACAGAGGGAATATAAAAAACAGACAATCTATGTAGACAAAAGACAAAAGCAGCATCTTCTAAACTTGGTTTGAGGTGAGCCCGAGACCCCTGCACACAACAGAATAAATGTATACCTAACACTTAGCCATGATTTGTTTAATCATGACACTACCTAAGCCAGAATGGGCTGGTTTCAAACACACCAAGTCATACAAATTCTGTTATTTTAAACCACATCCAAACTCTATGGTTAAAGACAAAATGCTAAAGAGAAAGGAAAAGGAGAGATTTAAAGAGGGACATCCCCATTTATCTTTGGAGAGATACTTTCACTAGTTTTATGAGATATATTTCTCTCTTTTTTAAATAGGCATGATTTCTGAATTCATTTATATATGGGTAGTCCTTGACTTTCAACCTTTTATTCAGTGACCATTCAAAGTTACAACAGTATTTTAAAATATGGCAACTTGTGACCTTTTTCACATGATTGTTGCATCGTCCCATGGTCATGTGATTAAAATCTGGGCACTCGGCAACTGGTATGTATTTATGACAGTTGCAACATGCCCGGGATCATGTGATTACCTTTTGCAACCTTCTGACAAGCAGTCAATGGGGAAGCCTGATTCACTTAACAACCACGTTACTAAATTAACAACTGGAGAGATTCTCTTAACAACTGTGGCAAGAAAGGTTGTAAAATGGAGCAAAACTCAATGAACAATTGTTTTGCTTAGCAATAGAAATTTTGGGCTCAATTGTGGTCATGCATAGAGTACTACCTGTACTTACTAGTCAGCATATTTAATTACTACATGTTTCTTCTCTCTTTCGCCTTTTGTTTTGATGTTTCCCCATTTTGCATGCAGAAAAAGTGGTGGCCTTAATCTTCCACCAGATATCGTCACTATTTTTGCCCTACTATTTAATTTCACTAACTTCTTTTTCTCTGCTATCCATGCTTATCCTTAGTTGTTAGTTATAGTTATAGTTATAGTTATAGTTATAGTTATAGTTATAGTTATAGTTATAGTTATAGTTATAGTTATAGTTATAGTTATAGTTATAGTTATAGTTATAGTTATAGTTATAGTTATAGTTATAGTTATAGTTATAGTTATAGTATAGCCTTTATTGTCATTGTACATCATGTATACAACGAAATTGGTTTTTGCCTCACTGGTGCAATCCATGACAACAAATAAAAACAACATAAATAGTATAAAGAATGACCCCTATGCAAGTATTGGGGGTGGGGGAGAAAAAGAAAGAAAAAGAAAAACTAGTCATACATTTCCACGTGTGCGTGGAGTGATTGTGGTTGTGTTTAAGAGTTTGACAGCCCAAGGATAGAAATTATTTTTAAACCTATTTGTTCAGCTGGCTATGCTTTGATGTCTTCTGCCCAATGGTAGAAGTGCGAAGAGACACTGGCCAGGGTGTGAATCATCTCTGAATCAACACATTGACTAAAACTGCTTTGAACATGGGATGATCCATCCAATCATCTTAGTCAATATTCAAGTATGGCAATTTCCAAGTCAACACCGAGAAAATCTTGGAAGACTTCCTTATCTTTTCAGTGCTGACTCAATAAAATACAATTAAAAATAAAGGCTGGTTTTGCTAGGCTAAACTATGGTTGGTTTTACACTGTCCTGACTAGATATCAATTTGACCATAGTTAATGAACAGAGACAAAACCAATAAGAAACTGACCTCAAAACTGACTTAACTGATTAGAGAAGAACAATGAATATGCTTATGCTAAACCTTTTGACATCAAATGGTTTTGAAATGAGTTAGAACATAAAATAATTGTTTGAAGGGACATTGGAGGTCTTCTAGTTCAACCTCCTGCTCAAGCAGGAGACGCTATACCATTCTGGACAAATGGCTGTCCAGTCTCTTTTTGCAAATCCCCAGTGATGGAGCAGCTATGATTTCTGGAGATGAGCCATTCCACTAATTAATTGTTTTCACAGTCAGGAAATTTCTCCTTAGTTCTAGGTTGGAGCTGTCTTTAATGATCTTCCAGTACTGGAAAACTGCACTCATATCATTCATAGTCCTTCTCTTCAGTAGCCTAGTCCCCTCAATCATCCATTATATGGTTTAGTCTCCAGACACTTTATCATCAGGTTCACCAAGGTTTATCCAGATGCAGCTAGTAGGCTGAGATTTCTTTGGTGTATTTGTATTTGCGAGTAGTGTATACTCTAAAGTAGGGCTGCTGAACTCATGGCCCACAGCCCTGATGCATCACATGCTGACCACACCCATGTTTAGCAAAGGAGGGGGGAATCCTGATATGTCACATGATGCCGGCATGACAACATGAGTTTGACACCCCTGCTCTAAAGAGTTCTGGCTCTGAGACTGACAATCCTTCACCTGCTTCTCTACTGAATTTCTACCTTTTGGCAGCTCTTCCCCTTGTATTCTAAGAGGGGAAACCAAAGGGACGCCCAGCTAAGGAAATACTTTTTAATATATCAGTGCTTCCAGGAGAAACCTCAGGCTATCTAATCTAGGGATTAAATCAGAAGGCTAATCCAGGGATATTCTCTGAAGAAGAGGACCCCTCAGAAAAGCCATAGATGATAGCAGGTGCAAAAAGAAAACTATCCGTACTAATAGCAGGGATTTGGGGAAGGATATAAAATGAGAGTCATGGTGGCAGTGGTTAGAAGGCAGTATTGCAGGCTAATTCTGCCAACTTTGACAGACTGCCAGCAGTTCTCATTGGCTCAAGGTTGTCTCAGCCTTCCATCCTTCCAGTAAATGAGGACTCAGATTGTTGGTATCAATATGCCGACTCTGTAAATTGCTTAGAGAGGGCTGTAAAGCACTCTGAAGTTGTATATAAATCTATAGCTCTTGCTACAGAATCTTTGAGAAATTTTCTATTGATATTATACTGCAAGACTGTGTAAACAAACCTGATCTGAAACCTTGACAGCTAAAACCCAAGCAGGTGCTGATACATGAATCATGCATTTAACTAATTCTCTAACTTTTCTTCAATCCAATAATTACGGGTTATGTAAAATGTTTGGAGCATCACACAGAATGGAAATGGATGAAAACAGCCTGGTTCCATATTCCAAAGCAGACCAGTTGATCTATTGTGTTTAAACTGGTATAGCAAATAAATATTTGGTATATATACTTATTTATGCGGGAAGTAGCATGCAAACCGCCAGCTTTAAAATGTAACAGCCATGCCAAAAATAGTAAGCCCGTTTCTGTGCTTAAGAAATGTCCCCAATATGTCGCTTTTCAAGAAGGCAAAAATCTTTATGGAAAGAACTAGGGCAGATCCAGATGTGTCTTCTTGCAAACATACTGGCTGCAGAATTTTGTTTTTATAGTAGACTCTGCAAGTAAGCAAGGTGGAACACCAAATTCTAGAAAAGCTTTGTAAAGTATTTATCAATCCAGGAACATTTCAAGAGCTAACTATTCAAAATGGTCTTCAAAAGTTCCAAAAAGCCAGTTTAAACAGAGCCAATTCTGCAATGGACCGGAGCATTATTCTGATTCAGCACTGGATTGTGGGGGCACACATTTAATATCCCACAAGTTCTTTGGCCTGCCTGTATCACTCCTGAGAAATAATTGTTGGTGACTCCCAATCTTGGCCACATTTTAACCCAATTCAGGTTTTAGAATAGAATCAATGTGGTGCTGGAGCTTTGGCAGCTGATCAAGAATTATGTCTATTGTCATGGGCCTGACGTTAATCACCAGTTTTCCATTTCTGCCACATTTCTGACTCTCTCTCCCCTCCTCCCCCAGCTTATAAATAACCTCTGTCTCTTGAGCAGCATGTGATCTAACTCACAGCCCAGCAATTTCCATGGTTGTCATTTGCCGACATCAGTCATGCAAATGGTTATGGCTGTCCATATGGCTGTGATATAAATTCAAGGAAAGAAAGCTGCCTTTCACTGTGTCAGTCCCCTGGTCCACCTTAACCAGGTCTATGTTAACATACATCATCCTCAATCAGCTGCTGAAAGTCCAGCTTCCCACCTTCTCTAAAACCTGAATGGGTCCATTGTCAAAGTCAACTGATTGTGGCTCAACAGTAACCCAGGAGGTTGGCTGAGAATAGAACCCCAAAATTTCCATGGGCATCAAACATGCTCTACCACTAAACTTTTGACTTAGAATAGAATAACAGAGTTGGGATCTTGGAAGTCTTCTAGTCCATTCCCCTGCTTAAGCAGGAAACCTTATACCATTTCAGACAAATGGTTGTCCGATCTCTTCTTAAAAACTTCCAGTGTTGGAACATTCACAGCTTCTGGAGGCAAGTTGTTCCACTGTTTAATTGTTCTGACTTTCAGGAAATTTTTCCTTAGTTCTAGGTTGCTTCTCTACTTGATTAGTCTCCATCCATTGCTTCTTGTCCTGCCCTCAGGTGCTTTGGAGAATAGCTTGACTCCCTCTTCTTTGTGGCAGCTCCTGAGATATTGGAACACTGCTATCATGTCTCCCCCAGTCCTTCTTTTCATCAAACTAGACATACTCAGTTCCTGCAATCGTTCTTCATTAACACTTCATGTAATCTTGATTCTCTCCCTCTGTTTATGCAGCCTAGAACTGTGTTGGCATTTTTGGCAGCTGCTGCACACTGCTGGCTCATATTTAAATGGTTGTCCACTATAACTTTGTATAAAAGTGCCCAACTAAAAAGGAGCATCTGCTGATAAAAAGTCAAGATGACATCTGCAACCACACAGTAGAAACTCTGCCACTTTTTTCTTGTTAAAAGGAGGTATGGATTCAACCATGCAATAGTGATCAACACCCCCTCCCTGCCTTTTTTTAACCTCAGATGCCCCTGATCATCTGAATCATTACTCTGCCTACACCCATACCAATGTCTTAAAAAAAGAATTAAAAGTGAACAGAACAGCAAAAATCAAAGTGAAATCATCCCGAAATCATCATTCTTATCATCTGAGGGACTTAGCAAATACAAACTTGACCTGTTTATTATATCAAAATAAATCTTCATTACATGCTGAGTTCAGACAACATATTCAAACCAAAATATGATGGCACAGCATAATGAGTGAACCCAGTCAGTTCCTCAGTATGCCTTTTTTCCAGATGTTATTGAATTATTTGCACTGTGATTTAAGAATCTTAAGCATATGAAGGTCTGCGGGCATCGAAGCAACTGTGGACCAATAAATCAATTTCAAAACCATCCCATTTTTAGGAAAGAAGTGAAGAAAGATAAATAATTGAAAAGGTGATAAGGAGAAAGGTGCCACATTTCTCCTCGGCTCCCATGTGGCTGAATCCCAAGTGATTACTGAAAGTTGTAATCCTTACCCACCTATCTTCCTTATTTTAGCTATATGTCATGAGGTTCTTGTCTATGTACTTCTAAAACTCTTGTTGACTTGACTTTTAAATGGGAAAAATGGTACATTTTGGGGTAGGAAGGGGAGGGGAGGAAAGGGAAGGGAAGGAAAGGAAAGGGGAAAGGGGAAAGGGGAAAGGGGAAAGGGGAAAGGGGAAAGGGGAAAGGGGAAAGGGGAAAGGAAAATTTCCAAATGTTCCCTTCCAGATTCCCATGAGAAAACTTAGTGGGGAAACTGGTAGCAACTTGGAAATCATTCCTGCATCAGACATTTCTTCCATTTCCAATATTCCGAGCAGTGTTGCCCATAGGTGTATTTTATTTAATGGCAAAAGGTTTATTTAAAAAAAATGGAAAAGGGATTAAAGTACACTCTCCCAAGTTACCATTCTCTTCCTGAATTTTAAATGAATAAAAACAAAAGCTTCTTCATCTTTTGCTCTGGGAGATGGATTTTTTTCCCTTAAATGATGTGTTTATGCTTTGAATTTCTCTGATTTTCAGTTTCTCTTATTAGGATCATGAGTTCTGACTCTCCAAATGGGAGATAAAGATTGGAGGGGGAAGGGGTATGTTATAGCAAAGAAGAAAAAGAAAAGAAGAAGAAAAAGGAAGAGAAGGAGGTTAGAAAAATGAGAGATAGCTAAATGAGAGATAGAAGAATAGAGAGTAGAGAGAGCCCACTGTTTCCCTTTTGTATATGCATCCTATAAGTCTCTTCTTTGGAAAGTTCAAAGTCTCAGATATATTTGCACCGAAGGAATTATATAGGGAAATGGGAGTCGTAGCAGAGCCTCACCTTCTAAGAATTACCTGTCTAATATTCCAGTCAAAAGAAAACATGAAATCACTACCTAAGCAGTCACTGGGGGGAGGGGGGGTATCAAAACAGGCAAAAAAAATATTCAAAATTTATCCTCCAGATAAAAAGAATAAAGTCTCAATTCTTTAAAATATATATATCTTACATGGCTGCAAATATACAAACAATCTTTAGATTGCAACAGAGAGATAACAGAAACTCTAAGTTTGCTGACCTCTTGTGCCTGTTCGAAATTTTGATGTGGTAGTCTTATAATTCTAACATTAGCACTCTACCATATCAACAGTTTCAGTCAATGCTTCTTTCTATGCAGTCTTTTCCCAAATCCTTCTACTTTTCTCTCTCTTTCTGTACGTGTGTTGCATCATTTTCAGTACTGCTGCAAACTTCATATCTCCCTGAAGCATGCCATAATGTTCTCTCTCTTTATGGTGCTGGTACAATTGGGATAACAACCCTCTCCAAACTTACCCCCAAGTTTGCTATTTCAAGATTTGGACAGATGAAACTTTGGACTGAATCACCCTTTGGCTGAAAAAGTAAATCACTTTTCAAAAAGGATCAGATTCCTGGAGGGAAAGAGAATACAGTTTTCAATCAAAGAAAAGAAGAGAAGGTGGAGGCCAGCTCAAGCCATTTTGCTTATGTGAAAGCCTGTGTGAATAAAACATACAGGATTCCTATGGATTGCTAGAAGGCATGTGTGGCTTCACATCACATTCATTGTGGTTTTCTTGTTGTGAACAGATCTAACATCTGGAAAGGGGCTGCATTGCTTTTCACGCTTACCTATTCATCCCTTTTTGCATTTTTTAAAAAGAACAAAAGCTGCCATTTTACTGGTCACCAAATCTTACACTTTTTTAAAAAAAAAAACTTTCATTTTTTAATTACAAAAATAAACATTCCATCTTTCCTTATGCAGTATGTCATCTGGGTACAAACATCTCTGTGTAACATTGTTCCTCTTTTGCACATCTTTCACATTCACATTAACATTATTTCCCTAAGTGTAGTATTATGATATATTGAGCATTTAAACCTCATAAAACTCTCCATTTTTCTTCTACTATTGATGGGAAGGTGATAAGGAAAATATTAAAATGTGCAGAAATGAACAGATTAACACTATCAATGAAGGAGAAAGAGCAAATTGAATATTATATGATTTGATGGTTGGAAAAAGAAAAAGGAGTTTGGAAATGAAGAAAGCTAAAAAAATAAGTAGACAATACACTTAGAGATATAAATAAGATGAAAACTGTTAGTATGTGCATGATGAGAATAATGATGTCTAATGTTGATATGATATTGTTACTAGAATCTTACACTCTTGAAGGATGCAGAGGCATTGGGTTCTTCAATGCAAGGATCAGTGTGATAAGTAGCTGAAAATTCTGCAGTGCCTAACTCGCACCCTATATTTAATGGTCTTGCAGCCGCTTGTCCACCTGATTTACAAAGCTAATTGACTTTCGTGTTTTGATGAAAGAGGTAGAGGATACACAACCCAAGAGCCATTATCCCCGAAGGTCCCATTCACACATATTTGTGAACTTATTTTATTAATACAATTTCTCTACTTCCTCGGGCCAGATGGTCTCTAGGCAATGTGCCTAGACTGAATAGACTATATGGCGTGGAGAATGTTTGACCCACTTTAAGGACCAAATCCAGTGTTCCTGCAATATTTATCACCATCTCAGCTTTTGATGACAACCTATCTTGACTCACTCCTCGTTCTGGAGCATTATGTCAGGGATGGAAGATGTTGTTGTTCTATGTCCAGGAGGGTTATTAATCTTTAATACGATATCATTTTTAAAAAAATCATTTCAATTGTGTTTGGACTTCTTCCTTATCCTTTCAGTGAGAAAGTAATTAGGACCAGCATTATGATGTTGCCAAGCACAATTTATTCCTCTCTTCTGAGACATCTAGTTCTTCAGAGTTTCTGTAGAAAATATACACAAATTATATACACAAAATAAATTATGGAAATTGCCCCATGACCTACTCCTGTATGCAGTACTTACACCTTGTTTCCAGAATGGGGTTGAAGAAATGTAGTTGTAGTTGTAGTTTATTCAATTTGTATGCCGCCCTATTCCCGAGAGATTCAGGGCGGCTAACAACCAAGGAGAGAAGGGGATGCAAATAAGAAAAAAAAAAGACAAACAAATTAAAATATAACAACAGTCACAACTTCCACTGGGGCAAGGCTTTCATCAGCCTCAGGCCTGCCGGAATAACCAGGTCTTCGTGGCTTTGTGGAAAGCCGGAAGGGAGGTGAAGGTCCGGATCTCAACAGCGTGATCGTTCCAGAGGGCCGGAGCAGCCACAGAGAAGGCCCTCCCCTGAGGAGTTGCCAGTCGACACTGGCTGGCAGATGGAATTCGGAGGAGGCCTAATCTGTGGGATCTGATAGGTCTTAGGGAGGTAATCGGCAGGAGGCGGTCTCTCAAGTACCCAGGTCCGATACCATGTAGGGCTTTAAAAGTAACGACTAGCATCTTGAAGTGTGTCCGGAGCCCAATGGGCAGCCAGTGCAGCTCGCAGAGGACAGGTGTAACATGGGTGTACCGAGGTGCACACACAATCGCTCGCGCGGCTGCATTCTGGACAAGCTGAAGTCTCCAAATACTCTTCAAGGGCAGCCCCATGTAGAGCGTGTTACAGTAGAAATGGCTTGTTTGTGGAAGTTATGGATTATTTGTCCTTAATGTCCTTAATGTTGTCCTTATTTGTCCTTATTTGTCCTTAATGTTCTTCCAATTATTTGTTCATGTGAAAGTGACTCTGGTGTTTTCCACACTGGGTTGTAATATTTAGCTTGAGGTCAGCAAGATGCATCACAGGCATATTTCTTTCTCTGGATCTAATCCCTATTTGAGTCAATAATCTCTGTAGAATTCTTGTTCTACTTGGCAATGTATCATGTTTACAGGTTAAGTAGTTAAACCTTTATTATGGTCTTTGACAAAATACAGGTTGAGTGAGATCCTTCATCTTGCCCATTTTGTAGTCTTCTGTCTATCCCCGAGAAAGCTTCTCCCCAGGATCAGAGGTGGTATTCAGCCAGTTCTGACTGGTTCTGGTGAACCGGTAGCAGAAATTTTGAGTAGTTCAGAGAACCAGCAAATGCCACCTTTGGCTGGCTCCACCATCTATTTGCTGCCTCCCGAGTCCCAGTTGATGGGAGCCCCATCTGATCCGCTGGTCTTCTTTTGTTGCCCTGCACAGGAAAACGGAACTGTAAAGCAGGTTGGTGGGGTGGGGAGGGAACGGAGATTTGCAGTATCCTTCCTCTGCCATGCCCACCAAGCAACGCCCACCAAGCCACGCCACACGCACAGAATTGGTGGTAAAACATTTTTAATGCCACCACTGCCTAGGATCGTGCTACTCTTCAAAGGGCTGCAACTCAGCCATCTGGTGGCAATTTCAGCACAAGAATTTATCTGAGTTAAGGACACTTAAGAAAGTTGATCAGTAAATCAGATATCCTATCTTACCCTCAACTCACCTCCCTGACCTATATTTATACAGTATGTAGGTCAACTCCAACTCCAACAGGATCATATTATACAATCCCTCATTTCAGGAAAAGAAATCTGGGAACAGGAACGTCTGCAAGAGAGCAAGGGCGGTGCAAAGAACATTATATGGAGCTTTCTGGGATCATCAGGATCCAGCTCTGAAGTTCTTTGCTAATGTTTTCTTTTTTTTTTTTTTTTTTTTTTTATAGATTTTATTGGTAAAAAGAAAATACAACATCCATAACTTGTAACAAAACAATACAACTACATTTCGAGATATTCCCATACTATCAAATCATTATAAACATCAAAGGTTAGGTATCTTTCCCTCCCTCTTTTCTTCCCTCCCCCCTTACTTCCTTCTCCCCTACCTTCCCTCCTTTCTTTTCTCCTTTTCTCCTTTCCTTCCCCCTCCTTTCCCTCCCTCGCTCCCCCCCTCCTTCACACATACCTTCCCTCCTTCCCTGCCTCTTTCCCTCCTCCTTCCTTTTCTCTTAATCTCCCTCCTTTCCTCCCTCCTTCCCTCCTTCCTTTCAACTCACCTTCTCTCTTTCTTTCCCTCCCTCTTTCCCTCTTTACTACCCTCTCTTCTTCCCTCCCTCCTTCCTCCCCCAGTTTCTTCTCTTTCTTCTCTCCTTCTTTCTTCCCACCTTCTTTCCCTTCTCTTCTTTCTCTTCCTCCTCTTTCTTCCCCCCTTCTTCTGCCTTTCCTATTCCTCTCCTTTCTCCTCTCCATCCAGACTTCCCTACTATCCTCCTTCCCTCCCTTCTAACCTTTGTTACATTTGCGTATTTTCCTCTGCTGAGGACAATCTGGTTCTCTTTCCCTTTCCTTGCTTGAAGAGGCAAGGATTATACGTCTTCTCGCCTCATCTAAAATGAAGTTTGATCACTAATTTCATGCAGGTAATTATAGCGAATTTCCTATCAGCTTTTTAAAGTTTTCCCAGCATTGTAGCGTGACAAAATTGCTCGACGGTGGGTTCTCGCCCCTGATACATTTCTCCTTTCGTTTATCTCTCAGTTGTTGTATATTGTTCATTTGAGTTATTGGTTTAATCGTGATAGGTTAGTTAGCTATCTCTTTTTATGTCTAGGTCTTCACTGACTCATCAAGCCATTTGTATAGCTTCTCCCAGACTGTATAAAAGTCTGTGTCTTCTTTGTCATTAATTCGCATCGTCAGTCTGTTCATTTCTGCTAGTTCTAAAATTTTATTCATCACCATAGTGTTGGTAGGGGCATTTTCACTCTTCCAGCACTGTGCGTAAACAATCCTTGACGCTGTCAGAATATGGACTAGGAGGTATTGGTCAGATTTGCAAATTTTTTGATCTATTATTCCTAATAAGAAAGTTTCCGGCTTAAAGCATAGTTTAATTGACAGGATTCCATTCAGCCATCCTAGTATTTGCTTCCAATATGCTTTGGCTACCGGACACGTCCACCACATATGGTAGTACGTGCCCAGCACTGTTTTACATTTCCAGCATATGGCTGAAACTTTTGAAGACATTTTCGCCAGTCTTGTCGGTGGAAGATGCCAGCGATAGAACATTTTATATATATTTTCTTTATAGGCCGTCGACTTTGTCAATTTTAGATTCCATTCCCAGACTCTTTCCCAGTCGTCTAGATCTATTGAGTGGCCGATGTTTTGGGCCCAGGTTACCATGACTTCTTTTACTCTTTCTGCTTCCGTTTTTCGAATCAGTAAGCAGTTGTATATTTTTGAAATTAATTTCTCATCTGGTCCAATTAAAATTTTATCTAATTCCTGGTTCTTGTTCTGGAAGCCAGGTTGTGCTAGATCGAATTTATGTTTGTTTTGAATTTGAAGATATGGCCACCAATCGATGTTTATTCCCTTATCAGCCAAATTTTCCCTGGGGTTTAGTTTGTTTTGGTCGTCTAGCAACTGTTGGTAGGTAACAATTTTATCCAAGTTTATCAAATTCGGGTATATCAGGGCTTCCGTCGGAGATATCCATTTAGGTAGTTGCGTATAGTATCTCCTTCTAATTTCGAGCCAGTCCTTAATCAATACCCCCCTTAAATGGTGACTACTAAAATAATTGTGGATTTTATTTCCCTCGCACCATAAGTAGTTGTGCCACCCGTATTGCAGGTCGTGGCCCTCTATTGTTAAGATTCTTTTATTAGCTAACATTACCCATTCTTTTATCCACATAGTTGTTGCTGCTTGATGATATGTTTTCCATTCCGGTAATCCCATTCCCCCTTGAGTTCTTTTATCCTGCAGGTGCATATATTTTATTCTGGGCTTTTTACCATTCCATATAAAGTTACGAATCATTTTGTCCAAATCATTATAAAATTTTTCCCCTAGCTTAACCGGTGCCGTTTGAAATAGGTAGAGGATTTTTGGGAGAACATTCATTTTAATTACTGCGACTCTTCCCATCAGTGATAGTTGTAGTTTTGACCAGGTTTTTAAGTCCTTTTGGGTATTCTGTAACAACTTATCATAGTTGTCTTCTTTTATGGAAGAGCACTTCGCAGACAGCCAGATCCCTAAATACTTAATTTTTTTAGTTACCTTTAATTCCATTGTTTCCTCTAGTTCTCCAATCTGGTTTTTGGGGAAATTTTTTATAATCATTTTTGTTTTTTCCTTGTTTATTTTTAAACCGGCCACACACCCAAAGTTCTCAATGTCCTTCATCAAATTCGGTCCTGAAAGTAAGGGGTCTTCCACGATAAAGACCATGTCATCCGCGAAGGCCTGTACTTTATATTGTTCTTTTTTTATGGTCAGGCCCCTAATTTCCTGATTTGATCTTATCCGATTTAAAAGGACCTCTAGAGACGTAATAAATAGTAGTGGGGAGAGCGGGCACCCTTGTCTAACACCCTTTCCAATTTGTATCCTCTCCGTTAGTTCCCCATTGACTATAATATTTGCAGATTGCCGTGAATATATAGATTCTATAATCCTAATAAATTTATCGCCAAATTTCATCATTTTTAGTTGAGTGGTTAGAAAGTTCCAATCTAGGTTATCAAAGGCTTTCTGAGCGTCGACAAAGATTAATGCGAGTTGTTTCTCGGATCTTGTTTGATAGAATTCCAGGGTATCAATTATTATTCTTGTATTGTTTCTAATATGTCTTTTTGGGAGAAAGCCGTTTTGATCCGAATGGATACTCTGATTTAATATTATTTTTAGTCTTTCCGCCAATATTGATACAAAGATTTTGTAATCTGCATTTAACAGGGATATGGGTCTATAATTTTGGACCTTGCTACTGTCCGCCTCTTCCTTTGGTATTAGGGTAATGTAGGCTTCCCCCCATGATTTTGGGACCCTACCATTTTGCAATGTATCATTACATAGTTCTAATAATTTGTCTTCTATGGTATTTTGAAGTTTTTTATATATTTCCGACGGGAGCCCATCCGGCCCAGGTGTTTTATTGTTTTTTTGTTTTTGAATGGCCTTTTTCAGTTCTTCTTGTGTGATTTCTTTATCGAGCATCTCTCTCATCTCCTCCGACAAGACTGGAAGCT
This sequence comes from Thamnophis elegans, assembly GCF_009769535.1. Classification (NCBI taxonomy): domain Eukaryota; kingdom Metazoa; phylum Chordata; class Lepidosauria; order Squamata; family Natricidae; genus Thamnophis; species Thamnophis elegans. The sequence goes on along the minus strand of NC_045553.1, from coordinate 29,551,867 downwards.
TCTGCTTTATAAGGTATTTTCTAATGTCCTGTTCATTAATTTCGTCTTGTTTATATAGTTTCCTATAATAGTTCTGTACTATCTTTTTCTTTTCTCCTATTTCTTGTTTCAGATTCCCCTCCTCGTCATACAGTTGTTTAATAATTCTTTTGACCTTCTCCTTTCTTATTTTGTGGGCCAACCATCTCCCAGTTTTATTTGCATGTTCAAAATAATTCTGCTTCATTTTCTTAATGTTTTGTGCTATTTCCTCTTGGGAGATCAAATTTATTTGGTGTTTAATTAACTCTCCTTTTTCCCTGTGTCTACTATTTTCTGGCTCTTTCTGGGTCAGCAGTTCCGTCTCTCTTAGTTCTTTGTTCAGTGTATTAAGTTTTTCCCTGTGCATTTTGTTTCTTCTTATTATATAGGCTATGGAAATTCCCCTCACAACTGCCTTCATCGTGTCCCAAACATTTTGTATTGAGGTCTGCTCTTTACCGTTTTCTTTAAAGAAGTAGCCCAGTTCCTTTTCTATTTGTTGTACAAATTGTTTCTCTTGTAGTATGTTCTGGTTTAATGTCCACCTAGCTTTTATCCTTGCCTTCCCTTTCCATTGCCATAAGACTGGGTGATGATCGGCCCACTTGTTGGTTATTATTTCAATATTTACAGTATCCATGAGTAGCTCCGAGTTTGACCAAACCATGTCGATACGGGACCATGAATTATGTGGATGGGAGTAAAACGTGTACTGTTGCATCTTGTCATTCATTGCTCGCCAGACATCATAAAGATCTAAATCCTTCACCATATTTACATAGGCAGACGGTAGTTTCCTTCTTGTGCTTTTCTTGTGGGTACCCTTATAGTCCATCTTACCATCTGCTATAGCGTTGAAATCCCCTAGAATACATATATTTTGCCACTCTATTTCATTTATCCTCTTATATAGATTAATATAAAATCTCTCTTGTTTTTGATTTGGGGCATAGATTCCAACTAGTAAAATTTTTTCCCACCATTAATTATCTCCACCATTAATACCCTACCACCTTTGTCTGCATATATTAATTTGGGGTTCAACCATTCTTTTATATACATCACAATTCCTCTTTTTCTGGTTTGTGCTGACGAGCAGAATGTTTTACCTAGTTTTGGACAGACCAACAGGTTATTGTATTTTTCTTTAATGTGGGTTTCCTGAAGACAGATTACATCTAACTTTTGTTTCACTAGATCCAACAGTACTCGTTTTCTTTTGGAAGTTATGTTAAGACCATTTACATTAGCTGATAGTACATTCGTTTCCCATTCTTCAATTCCCTTACACGTTATTCGCTTTGAGGGCACCTTTGGATCGAGTCTCGATGGGTGACCTTGCTCTCGAATCTTCTCTGCCATATCTCTCTCGTTCTCTGGCCTCTCCTGGCCCCCGCCCCTCTGGTTGAGTTTCAATTATAGTGTCCCCCTGTCTTAAAAGTCCTTCTTTATTAAATCTCTCATCGTCTGCTAGTAAAAGTTCCTGGAATTCTTGAGCTTTCGCCAAGGTATCTATTCGGTATTTCTTTTCCCTCCATGTTATCAACATTCCTTCTGGAAGGAGCCATCTGAACTGAATTCTGTCTCTGTTTAAACGTGTGGAGAGGAAGTTGTATTTCCTTCTCTTCTCTCTGACTCTCCGTGGAGTCTGTTTTAAGATGAGAATTTCTTTACCTTTGTATGTTAGAGAGTCCCCTCTTATTGTACTTAGAATGTCCTCTCTCAGCTGTCTTCTCAACACCCTCACATGGATCTCCCTCGGAAGCCGGTGGCGTCTCGCGAAGCCTGTATTGACTCTATAGGCTTCGTCCAGATCATTAATAACCTCTTTTTTCGGCCTGCCGAGGACTAATCCCAGGATTTCTCCAATCAGCTCCCGGAGGTTTTCATCTTTTGCTTCCTCCACGTTTTGTAGTCTTAAATAATATGCTGATCGCTCTAATTCTAGCTGGAGGATGGCCTCCTCCAGGCTTGAGTTTATAGATTCCAGATTGTCCTCCACTTTGTCTATCCTTTTTTCCACTATTTCCGTTCTCCCCTTAACATTTTGAATTTCCTGCTCATTTTTCAGCAGCGCTGTTTGTATTACTCCTATACGTTCCTCAATTTTTCCCATATTGTTTCTTACTTCACGCATTTCATTCTTTACTCCCTCCAGGCCTTTGGCGACACTTTCCCCCATCTTCAATATTGTCTCTTGTAGGGAGTCCATTGTTACTTCCTGGTCTTGCAGGGTTGGGGCTGCCTTATCTCCCGTTTGCCTGCCCTCAGGGGACTTTTCCCTCACCGGGGTAGATAGGGGAGTTTGCTTTTTACTCCCTTTAATTAAGGTTACTGTTTTCGTTGCCATTTGCTTTAATTCAGCTCTTCCCCTATAAGGTGTAAGTCTAGTACCTTCTGAGTGCTGCTTAAGTAGTTATACAGAGCCCGGGGTACATACAGGGTAATTAAGCTGGAGCAGGGCTGTGAAATATAGGCTCAGTTAATTCTATAGTATCTGGGAGAGTCAGGAAGAGAAACGTTTCAGCGTGATACGACAGGGTGCAGGAGAGGCCAGAAAGTATTTAGAACTCACCCATCAATCTCTTCCTGTTGTCAGTGTAGTGTTTTCCTTCTGCTGTCTCTGGCTGTAATATGACACCTGGTACTTCAAACCCTTGTGATTAAACTTCTTTCCTTTTTCCCAGGCAGGCAAATCCAGCTTCTCTTCTTCGTCTCGTCCTCTGTTAATCCTCAAATTTAACTAGTCCAAAGCCTGTCTTCTTCTATTCACAACGTCAATCAGCTTTCACAAAAGTTCACTGTTTGTATTTAATAGCCGCTGCAGATAAATGCGCCCACACACGTATCTGTATTTATTGCAGTAAAGTTGTTTATCTTTTAGGTTTAGGCTTTTAAGTCAGATCTTGTGATTACCGTCATTTGGTCCGCTATATATTCCCTGCAGCTGTCTCTCCCTTCCTTATTAGTGGCTGGCAGTCACGCCTTCTGGTCGGCCATTAATCAGCCGACCTCTTTTGCACGAACTCTGAGGGAGCCTCTTGCTTCGTGGGAGGAGATCGCCTTTCACCCTCCACTGCACAGAGGTTTCCCCTCTCCAAAGGTCCTCGCACCTCGAAGGGACCTTGCCTATTACGGCCACGCTCGTGGAAAGACCGGGCGAACCGAACAGAGAGTCTGTCAGCAGCCCGTTCCAGCGTGACGCCAGACCGGAAGTTCTGTTTTCTTTTTTTAATGTCCTGCATGATCACAGAGAATAAAAGTCCTAATCTAAGCACTCTTCAATATTTGAGGGTCTCTCAAAGAGAAAAGAGAGACAACTTCTCTAAAGCATCCAAAGACAGACAACAAGTAACAGCTGGAAACCCAAGAGTGATCCAATCAAAAATTCCCTAACAGTGAGAAGAATTAATCAGTGGAATGGCTGACCTTCAGTAGTAGGGGGTGCTCTATCACTGGAGGTATTTAAGAAGAGATTGGATGCCACTTGTCTGAATGGTATAGAGTCTCCTACTTAAGCAGAGGGTTGGACTAGATGATTCTAAGGTTCTTTCCAAGCAGAGGTAGGTTCCTAATGGTTTGGACCAGTTCGGCCAAATAGGTAGTAACTCGGCCAGACAGGTGACCATACCGGTTCTATCCTGGGTGCCGCCATCTTTATTTTCTGTTCTGCACATGTGCAGAACAATCTTCATTTTAAAAAATGTAACACCCCCCCTTTTTAACGGTGTGCACACATGCCAGTCCCAGAGAGGTCCCAGAGATAGGCCATTTTTCGCAAAAACTGAGGCGTTTTTACCTTCCCTCAGCCTCCAGAAGCACTTTGCAGGCTTTAGCAGGGCTGGGGGAAAGGGAAAATGCCTCCATTTTTGCAAAAAAAAGGCTGTTTTTCACAAAAAAGGAGGAGATTTTGCCTTATCCCAGCCTCTAGAAGCATTCTGCAGGCTTCAGCAAAGCTGGGGGAAGGGGAAAATGCCTCCATTTTTTTGCGAACAATGGCCCATTTTCTGCCTATTTTTCACAAAAATTGAGGTGTTTTTTCCTCCCCCCAGCCCTGGTGAAGCCTGCATAGTGTTTCTGGGGCCAGGGAAGACAAAAACTTTTTTTCTTACTGTTTGCAGTAGGTTTTCAGGCCCTTAGCTCTGGCAAGGCTGGAGCCCCCCTCCCCATCAAAACTTTTCGCCTCCGTTTCGGTGGGCATGGCTTGGTGAGGGGGTCACGTGACTGAGTGTGCATGAGTGATGTCAAGTTGGCCACACCCACTCAGTTACATGCCCCCCCCCAATCCAGCCATGCCCATTGAACCAGTAGTAAAAAAAAATTGAAACCCACCCCTGCTTCCAAGTCTAGACTTTTTATTCTGTATTCCAAGCACCTTACCTTAACAAAATGTATTTTAAAATTATTGTTTTGTTTCTGGGTTTGCCTTTTGCAATACATTTTGTTAATACGCTGTAGTCATGAATGAATGTTCAGTATCCAGCATCTCCCCAGGGCTTTTAGAAATGAAAAATTAGGGTTAATAATGGTTGCACTTTGTGTCTATTGCCCAACTGTCTAAAAGCATGGAGAAACCTTAAGCATCATGAACCAACCTGTATGATGCTGCAGTAATGGTATATATTCAGAGATAATCTATCACAGTTCTTCCTGATGAAGGACCACAGTCCTGCTGAGAAAAAAATAAACAAGATGTTCTAATGCATTATTTATCAACCAATCGACCCAAAATTGTTGTTTTTCAAGCAGTGGTGTGGAACACTTAGTGCTCCAAATGTTGGAGTTGACCTGACATTTCCAGCAATCTCCAGCCAGCATGGCCAGTGTTGAAGGATGTTAGGGGTTGAAAATGCAGCAACATCTGGAGGGCCTGGAATCCCTTGTCTCTTTTATAAAGGAAATGACTATAGAAGGTTGAGCTATAAGTAATGCGCTAATAATGGAGTTGAGAGTTTGCATGGCTATTATTAATACGAACATTTACAGTTACATGAATGGCTATTTATCAGCCAATAATGTGTTGAGATCAAGATAGCAGGTTATGGGGAATGATGGTTAAAGACACTGAGTTTGTCAGCTGGAGAGCGCCAAAAAATAGGGTGAGCTCCCATTACTTACCTCTGCTCCTGTCCATCTAGCAGTTTGAAAGCATGCAAATCAGTGGTGAAATTCAATTTTTTTTACTACCGGTTCTGTGGGCATGGCTTGGTGGGTGTGGTGTGGCTTGGTGGGTGTGGCTTGGTGGATGTGGCAGAGGAAAGATACTGCAAAATCTCTATTCCCACACTACTCTGGGGCCAGCCAGAGATGGCATTTGCCAATTCTCCAACCTACTCAAAGTTTCCGCTACCAGTTCTCCAGAACATATCAGAACCTGCGGGATATCACCCCTGATGCAAATGTGAGTCGATAAATAGGTACCATATTGGAGGGAAGGTAAACAGCATTCCATGTGTCTCACCATATAGTTATGCTGGCCACATGACCAGAAATGACTTTGGACAGTGCTGTCTTTCTCAGCCAAGAAATGGAAATGAATACTGTGAATACCTAGAATCAGGCATGACTGACAAGGAAACCTTTATCTTTAATGTGTTGTGAAACCTGCTATCCAATCAATGTCTAAGTTTACACTAAACCTGTGGAAACTATCAAGGAGATGGTCTTCTCCAACAAAGGTTAGAATTTAAGAAGTTCTTTGTTGAAGTAGCACAACTCCCTTGCTTCTGAATTCTTCACCGTAATTTTTATTAACGTTTTCTCTTTCTTGTTTTTTCATACAGAGTAATTCATCCAGTTGCCAACTGGAAAATCAGGGGAAGTGATTTCTCACCACTCTAATATGGTGTTATGTCCCAGATTAATGACAACTTTTCAATTAACAAGGGCGGTTCCCAAGCTTTTATTGGAAGCTTCATCAATTGGTTGGATTCTCTTTCAAAGCAGCACACACAAAACTCTGTTACTATCGCTCTGTGCTGCAGTAATAGCATCTTGAGCTATTTAAATTGCAGAAAGGGGTCTCATGTTCTTGATGATCCATGAATAATCTCTTAAATTTCTAGAAATCCATAATACTGGGTTGACCTACCTGAGATTTTGATCATTGGCCCATGAACTTGTTTGTGTCTTGCCTACCTCCAAAAGGAGAAAGGACAGAAAAATGCATGAACATTTTTAGTAGAATGCCTCCTACACACATCTGCTTCAAGTTACAGAAGGCAGGGGGGGGGGGGCGGGAATTGCTTGCAAGAACACACATTTCAGGGAAAAATCTGTTCATTTTTTTTTCTAAATGAACAGTTGCCATATTTTATCGATGTATAAATGCAGGACAAGTGCCTTCATTCCAATTCTGGCCATCTTTTCCTCTGCCTTACACCTTTAAATAGGGTGGTAATTTAGAGAAGAATGGAAGACTGGCTATAAAATATAAGTGTGTGTGTGTGTGTGTGTGTGTGTGTTGTAATTGTGCTGATAAATAAATAAAGGGAGACTAGTATAGATCTATTTCAAGCTATTTAGCTCTCATCAGCTAGCCATACCCTTACTGGGATTTGAACGATTTGTGACGAGCCGATTGACAGATGATGGAAGCTGTTAGCTTCCTCCCACCATAATTGGGGCTTACCAGGGGTTGTAAAAATTATACACACACACACACACACACACACACACACACACACACACTTAGATTTTCACAGGGGTAGGTATGTTGGTCTTGTTGTATTCGGGTCTTTTTCTGTGTAAGATTGAGATTGTCTTGGCAACATTTCAGCGAGGTCTCACTCGCCATCTTCAGGCTGGGTTTGGGGCTTAAAGTGTGATCGGAGCTGCCGTCTTTCTATAAATCTTGTGGGGGTATGGAGTGCTGGCTTTGTTTCCATAAGTGGAGTGATTGATGTGTGGTTGTATCATGATTGGCTGATTGGTAGCACCAATCAGCACCACTCTACCAATCATGATACAACACCACACAACCAATCACTCCACTTATTGAAACAAAGCCAGCACTCCACACCCACCCACCAAGATTTACAGAAAGACGGCAGCTGTATTTATGTATGTATGTATGTATGTATGTATGTATGTATGTATGTATGTATGTATACATTGCTGTATGTGTGTGTATGTTGTTTCAGCATAACTCTGGAACGCCTCAAGCAATTTCAACCAAACTTGGTACACAGATGACTTACTTTTTGGAAAAAAATAATGGGGGGGTAAGACACATCTAATACTCCTTGGGTTGTGTGTTCTGTTTAAAATGATTTCTACTGTACTTCTATAAAATGGCTTCTACTGTACAGTGCAGTGGAGTTTCCATGGTAGCGGCTTCACAGTACTTCACAAGGGGGTTCCCTTTGCTAAGGGGGAAAGTCCAACATTAGAAGTTACATTTGGTCGGGACAATTTTCCACTATAAATAAATACCCGGGCAATGCCAGGTTATCAGCTAGTTGGATATAAAACAAAAAATGCCATCTTCATGACAGAGAATTTTCCCGAGGATGGCCTCAAGCCTGAGTGCAAAAGCTCGGTAAACTAAAACTCTGATCCTGTTGACTGACTCAGATTGGATCCTGCAATTTGCTTTTTACCTATTTAGCTTGGGTTCCGCCTTTCCTTCATGATAATTTGACAGCAGGTATAGAATTCCAGAAACGAAAGGATCCTGAAAAGCTATTTCTCCTTCTTGATGCAGAAAATCCAGAATTAGAGTAGACCTAGAGTAGACCTAATCACTGTCCAGCCAACCACAGCTTGAAGACCTCCAGGAAGCAAGAGCTGTCTACCACAGACAGCAGTTTATGAAATTATGCATTCTCTGGAGAAAGTAAATTGAAAATGTTGGTGGGAGACTTGCCGTTCACCTTGATTGAAATAACAGTTATCAAAACAGTGAACTGATGTAGACTGCCCTCCTTCACAAAAGAGACAAGTTCCCAGCCCTCTTCATAGAAAACGTGGGAGAAAACAGACAAGAGTTTTCCCTCCATAAATTGCTTATATAAACGTGTCTCATTTGAAGGTAGGGCACTTGCTGGAATTCTTGTGTTGCAACCTTAACCTTCCTACTAATAAATACAAGTAATCAGAAACCTGATTGCTTAGCTTAACTCTTTCTGATCTAAATGGCAAGGAAGGTAGCCTGACAGTATGCTTGTTTCTCCTGGGTTCCCACTTCATTCAGTGGAACTGATTATCGGACAGTTGAAAGCCAGTATGGATATAAATTTCTTGCTGAGTTGAGGAGATTAACATTTAGATCAATTGTTTAAATAGGCCTTTAAAACACATCCGGCAAAGAAAACTTGCATTTGTTTCCAGTTTAATTGTGTGTGTGTGTGTGTGTGTGTGTGTGTGTATGAACAAACATTGACAATATCTCCTGCCTACCAGACATCTGGAAACCAGCCCTAGTCAACAAACGAGCCCCACCAACCACCCAGGCCATTACAACACAAAACAACAATGGACACACAGCCAGCACCAATAAGCACCAATCTACTAATCATGCTACAGCCACACATCCAATCAATCCACTTGCTGAAATGGGGCCAGCACTCCACACACCCCCACCAAGGTTTGTAGAGGGACGGCAGCTCCGATCACGCTTTAAGCCCAAAACACCAGCCTGAAGATGGCGAGTGAAACCTCACCGAAACGTTGCCAAGACAATCTCAATCTTACATGGGAAAAGACCCGAATACAACAAGACCAGCATACCTACACCCGTATATATATTATATTTAATTCAAGTTTTGTTTTAAGTGCAAATGTCAAGAGAGGAGGAAAGAAGGAAGGAAGGAAGGAAGGAAGGAAGGAAGGAAGGAAGGAAGGAAGGACTTATTCAAATAATGCACAATTGATTACAATAATTCATTGCTACAAATTGACAATAGTTTCACCACACACTTTAACTGATTTTGAACCATTTACTGGTTTGCACAATACAATGGGAAGAACCAAGTGTACCACTACAGATACCCTTAAAGAAAAAGGGGATAATAAATCAGGAATTGGCAGCAATTTTCAAGGGAAGCAGTTTTCTTAATTACCTCCAAAGATTTTAGGAGCTGTAACAGTGATGCACCAAAGTTACCACATGAAGGAAAACTAAAAAAGTTTTGCCCTTTTTCTTTCTTTTCTTAAAGAAATAAAATAGAGATATTAAGTTTCTCGGAAACTGAATGCACCTCGTTCAGTTTTTTTAAACTATAAAAAAAAAACCTGTATGCAAATCACATTACCAGATGTTGCCATGATAATCAGGAGGTGCGAAAATGGAAAGTAGGAAGAAAAAAAGTCCCCCCAAAAAGGTAACAAGGAAAAACAATGATAAGGAAAGAAGTAGAACAATCTGTCTCAGTAAGAGGATGTGTGAGGATTGGACTGTCAGTTTCCGAGAAGCAATGGAAGGACTATTCAGCAGGTGGGCACATCTATCTAACCATGTCAAGTCTTAGATCAGGTCCAGCTAGGATTCAGATGGAGGATCTGATAGAAATTCCAGGGTTGGAAGATGAATTTAATCACCAGGAATCAAGTTTGACTTGAACGTGTTTTTGCCTTTGTGACTTGCAAATGGCTTTCTTAAAGTGTCCAATTGATGGCCATAGCAGTCCATAAGAAGCCATAATGTCACGTGAAAAGCAATGTATATATCCTGGCGTCATTGTGTAATTATGCAATTATGCCATGATGTCTGATGTAACTATGAGTCTCATTATTTTCATGGTGATGTAGGAGATAACCAGGCTGAGGCCAAGGGAAGGGTCAAACACATCATCAGTCATGAGTCTCTTCATGCCCACAAAAGATCTAAGTCCAGCTCACCTTGAACACCTTTGACTCTTACCTACAGCTAATTTGCTTGGACCATTAGTAGTTCAGATTCTCATAGAGAGCTTAAACTTGCAATAAATCTTTATACTCATCGGAACTGCCTGGATCTTATGATTTCCTTGGTGCTTGACATAGTAACACACTGGTCGTGGACAGCTCTGCTATTGGCATCTATGATGGCTATGCTTTGAAGTAAGAAGATCTGTCAAGTTGCATATTAAATAGATAGCATGCATTTTTGTGTATTTTAGGGTTAACTGGATTAAAAAGTTATTTTTTAGGAAGGAGGTATTATGCTATCAAAATGAAGACAAAACAACAATCAACAGATTAGAAATCAGCAAAGGAAAATCTGCTTCTAACCTCCTTACTGACTGTTGGGAATTTAAAAGAATAAATCAGAAAACATTTGAGAAAACTTGAGTTTTCCAAGTGAAAGTAAGAGTTTGCCAGCAGTAAAAGATGAATTGGTCAGTATCAAATTTCTCTTCCCACCCGCTGAGGTTTTTAAAATTTGCTTCCTCTCCTCCCACCGCCCGAATCAGAGAATATGTATTTTACAGTTTGTAAGAAAATTGAGGTGCACATGTCTACTCAGCTCATAATATACAACGCATCACTTTGTTCAGCATATTCTTTCAATTCTCTCACAAATTTGTAGATTATTTTTAGGATTATGCACATTTTTAATACTTACCCTTAGATATTTCCCCTCTGGTTTTATCAACCACCCATTAAAACTGCAGCTGTTTATCCAGTTGACTTTCTATATTCATCCATTAAACTTATATGCACTTTAACTGGCTTGATTAACCTGCTTGCATTAGGGAACTGCATTTGTGTTTGGAATTTGTTTATGCACCAAAGGTGCTTTTTTTCAAGAGGCAACTGGACTTTCTGATTTTACTTTGAAGATGGTTCTTGGATGAGAAGCGAAAGGTTTTCAAAGAAAAACCAAAAATCCAGTTGCCTCTTGAAAAAAGCACCTTTGGTACAACCATGAACTGGGTGACTGAGAATCTCCATAGCAATAGCAGTTAGACTTATATACCGCTTCATAGGGCTTTCAGCCCTCTCTAAGTGGTTTACAGAGTCAGCATATTGCCCCCACAGTCTGGGTCCTCATTTCACCTACCTCGGAAGGATGGAAGGCTGAGTCAACCTTGAGCCGGTGAGATTAGAACCGCTGAACTGCAGATAACAGTCAGCTGAAGTGGCCTGCAGTACTGCACCCTAACCACTGCGCCGTTTATGCTTCATCCATCCATCCACATTCTCCCCTCATTGTTACATTTATGTAGGTGGGTTTTGCCTCAAACATCCTTCAAAATATTTGGGAAAGTCTACATTTTAAAAGCAGCTGTTTCTGCACTGCTACAAATGTGGTATGAAATGTTGTAAAATTGCATTAAAATGAACATTGAACCTCATTTCTTGTGTGCCCTGTACTTATAAGCTTTTGGAGTTTCGTAGCCAGTCTGACATTTTACACAGGGATGGGTTTGGAAGCACAGAGAGAAAAAGAAAAGGGGAAAGAGAGAGAAACTCCAGATGCTCTCTACAAGCAGCCAGTTGGCCAGATTCAATTCCAAAGACAGGAAAAGATATGTGAGGAAAAGTCTCCAAGTTCCAGGGTTTGCAGACCAAGTATGTATGAGCGTGCATTCTGGCAAACAACAATAATAATCTTGTTCTATGCATTGCCAAGAAACTTTAGCCGATGCAGGTGCAAATAGTTTTCCAATTCTGGCTCATTAAAATATGAATTTTGCAGTTTGAACATCTGGGATTCTGGGCTTTAGGGATGGAAGCACGTTGCAGAAGTGGACAGGACAGACACACGCACATTTATATGCACACCCACACACTGGCGCATACACCCAGTGCCTTGACTTCCAGGTCAAGCTGCTCAGTTTCAAGGTCTCGGAGTGGGCCCGAAATGGCAATTTGTGAGGAAGTCACCAAACAATGCCAAACACCCGGAAATTGACCCAAGAGTCTGTCGGTACAATCAACTGCTATTTTCATTGTTTCTGGGCAAATTTATACGCAGTCAGAAACACCTGGGCTGGCATCCAGCCCAGGTTTGACTAATTGCCAGGGGAAAGGAGCAGCCGTTTGTCTTCGGTGGGATTTCCTATATTGTTCCTCCAAACATGTGGTTTCACTTTTCCTGTCTCCCTGCAGGAAATGGCAGGACAGTGAAACACAGAATAAATGAGCTTGATTCGAAGAGTTTCCCTCCGCAGAGGCTGCACCAAAAATAATTGTCTTGTGAGACCCTGTTAATAATGTAGATTATATAGACAGTGTTCAGCAAAACTGCAATTCTTTCTTTTCTCCCCAAGCTCGTATGTATATCAATGGAGAAACAAGGGAGGAAGATGGAGCTTTATTTAAGAATTCTATATATTTTCGAGGAGGTGGGTATGCACTGAGATAAAACACAAACAATCCTTTGTCTAGTAGGCCTCATGGGCTTGGAGCTCTTATATTCCCGAGCAAAAAAAGAATTCCTTGTTCTAAAGTTTCTAGCCCTCATAAATGTATTGGAGGACCAGGTGGTCATTAAAATCTCAAACTACAAGGAATCTTGACAGGTGTTTCAGCTGTCAGAAATGGGAACAAAATCTATCAGTTATTGATTTCATTTTGTAATTGACAAGTACTGTACCTAAACAGTGATTTCTCGTAGTCTTCCACTTTGGACAATTTGGACATTGCCAATGGGGTTGGAATGACGAAGTTAATTATTTATACAAGAACACACCTATTTGAAACACAGAATGCAGAGAGAAGATTTTGCAGCAAGGATGTGCATATTATTATATTACCAATCTGATTTGTATCATTGTCATTGATTCAACTTGCAGTGTCAAGTTAATGCAGAGCAACATTTTAAATCACTTTGAAAAAACCAAGTACATTTAAAGTGAAATCAAGAATGATTCCACTTTCACAACTTCTCTCTTATGTGGCAGTTTATGTGTAAGGCATGTCAGGAATAGCACTTCTGAAATTCAAGTTTCGTTTATCACATGCATCACCCTCAAGTTCTCAATGGCATGGTTTACCACACATGCAACGAATACGGAGTCTTGTAAATATTATATTTTACATGAAAAATCAATTTTTGACATCCCAAGAAAGGCAGTTAGGTCAGGAAAAACATCTGAGTGGTCCTAAAACTTTGCCCAATTAAACCCTCTGACATAAATCAGTCCCAGTAAAACCCAACTAATAAGAAATAGCCTAGATAAATCAATCAATGGATAATGTTCTAGGAACTTCATTTTGGTAGAGTGACACATTGGAACTGATGGTGGGTGAGCCAAAACAAGACTCAATGGAATTAGGTCACCTGCCTCCCTCCTTCTGCTACTATGCCTTACAAGTCCCTCCTTCTGTTTTTAGAAGTTTTTTAAATTTAGAGACAGGGAAGGAGAGGGAGAGACAGACAGAGAGAGAGAAAGAGTGGGGAGTGGGAGAGAGGAATGGGGTGGGTGGGAAAAATAAGAGGGGGAGAGAGAGGAAGAGGGAGAGAGAAAAAGAGAAAGAGAAAGAGAGAAAGAAGGAGAGGGAGAGAGAGACGGAGACGAGTGTGTGTGATTATAGGGATTTAACAAGGTAATAATGATAACTGTCTTACTCTTATTTATCTCTATCTCTATCTCTATCTCTATCTATCTCTATCTCTATCTCTATCTCTATCTCTATCTCTATCTCTATCTCTATCTCTATCTCTATCTCTATCTCTATCTCTAATCTATCTACCTACACACACACACACACACACACATATATACCTACCTACCTACCTACCTACCTACCTACCTACATACATACATACATACATACATACATACATACATACAGTACCTATCTATCATCTATTTATTTGTTAAATTTATTTGCCGTCAATCTCACGATTGGGTTATTCTAGGCATTTTACAATAATAAAAAGAAAAATGAAAGGCATGTAAACAAAAATAAAATAATAGAACACTAAAATAAGCAATGACAAAGGATCACAAGAAGAATAAATACATCATTGACCAATATAGCAATAGTACTTAGACTTATATACTGCTTCACAGTACTTTCTAAGCAGTTTATAGAGTCAACATATTGCCAGTTCCTGGTTACATTACCCTGGTATTGCAACCATTCTCACTTCCAAAACCCTAGAGCTGAATTGAAATACAACTGTATGATGAAATCCATATTTTTGTGAATTTTGCAAAGTAGAGTACCTATTACAAATATATGCAAAAATGTATGTATTAGGAGAGATTGTGGGAAAATACGTAGAAAGAACTGCACACAAAGAAGTCTTTCTCACGGGAATGCCTGTGTCAAAAATTTATCAAGCTTTTTCTGGGAACTGGGGAAAAAATGGTTGAAGACACTGATTGCAAACCTTTTACAACAACTGATTAGAACGTGTTTCTCTCATGACCAATTTATGCAGATTTAAGAAAACCTCCTACAATTAATTGATTAGGATGGACTAATTGATTAAAACTACTTGAACTAAGAGGTTGGCTTCAAGTATTCTTTTGGAGGAAATGTAATTTGTAACCAGAAGAGGCTGTAAGTTGGTTGAAAGATTTCCCTGGCTCATTTCTCAGCGATCTCTATTTGGAAAGGCATCAACAATAGTAATAATCCAAGAGGGTCTCGGTAGGTGGAGCTCAGCATCACCTTCCCAAGGCAAATTGTAAAACAAGGCCTGACATAAATCAATAGCAGGCTGGGGCTAATTCACACCAAATGTTTTCACAGGATTTTCTGATCAACCACAGAACTGCAAGGAATAGAAGAACTGACGGTATTATCCAGACATTGTCCTTTGCAACTTCCATCTGAAAATCAAGGTAACAATACACATAACCGCTGCCTGTGTGTTTCCAGCTCAAAGTCTATTCTGAGAAAATAATTTAAACTGCAAAGGACTAGAACAAGAACAAAAAATAGCCATAGTTTCAAGGTCTTTTAACCAAGAATTCAAATCAATTGCCAAAATCCTTTTTTAAAAAATGGCACCTGTGAAATTAAGTTCTGGGACATCATTTCTGTACAGTGATAGATTTTGGGTTATATCTAGATATTTCCAATTAGAAACAGATAAGCAACCAGAATATCTTTGTTACCATTTGCCAGGCTATCCTCTGTGTCTGACTGTAACTTACAAAGTAGGTAGAGGAAACTCATTTGCTATTAGCATCATCTTTATTTATAAGATCACAGCAGATGGCAGCATGTGACATTGTGACAATCTTTTTTTAAAATGAGGTTAGGATTAGCACATGAATGGGAGACTGCCAAGAAAACTTGGATTATAAATTAGATTGGGAAATTGGAAAACCTTCCCAGAAGAAAGTGTATTGTTGCCAAGATGGATGGATTACATGGATGTGTAGTTACCAGGAATCAAGCTTGACTTGAAGGAGTTTTTACCTCTCTCCTGTTGTCATGTTGGGGGACTCAACCAGAAAACTTCTCAGGTTCAGTTACAGCACCTTTCATGGAGGGATAAGGACTGATAGGTTTAAATGAGGCCAGAAAAACAAGTGCAGATAAATTGGGTACTTACCTACTTACAACATTGTGGAATTACTGCATTCTTTCAGCCGTGGCTGCCCAATGGGCACTGCCATTGGGTTTAGGGTGTTACAGTTTCAGACAGTGGTGAAATCAAAATGTGTTGCTAAAATTAATGTTGGACACTCACTGTAGCTTCTCTTCCCCCCCCCCCCCATTGATCTTCAGTTCTCATCTTGATCACCACCAAGGTTGAGGAACGTTCCAACTAACTAATTGAAAGAGTTAATGAGGTGACTTTAAAAAAATAATAGTGATCGTAAAACATTTCTTCAGAAGGAGAAAAGACATTGGGATAAAAGCAAGAACAGAATCTGGGCTAGAGAGAGGGAAGAAGAAAGTCCTCAGTTTGACATCTAGGAAGTACACCTTCTGTTTTTTGCTAGATGTATAGTAGCTATTCTAAGTCAAATTCCTAGAATTCCAAAAATTCATTAGCCCCCAAAGATCATTGTTCTTTGAATTAAATAGACAGCAATCTTGGAAAAGATGTTGGCTATCAAAATGGACAATCTGGGACCCCAACCAAATATTAGAGAAGGCAGTTTCATGTGTTCATGAAAATCAGAAAATCCAGGTAGTTCAAATGAGTAGAAATATTTATAGCAAGCTTAAACTCTCTACAAGAATCTGAACTACTAACAGTAAAGGGAAATTGGTGGTAGATAAGAGTGAAAAGAATTCAAGATGGGCTGGACTTAGATATCTTGTGGGCACAAAGGGACTTATGACTGATGACATGCTTGACCCCCATCCTTCGAGCTCAGCCTGGTCATCTCCTACAGTTACATTCCTAATCCATGATTTACTTGTGCATATGTTAGTCATATATAGACTTGCTTAGACCCATTGAGGTCCTTCTACACAATAAAAAATATTCTTAACCACAATATGTCATTAACTGCAGATATTCATTTCTTTTTTAAATGGAAAGTTAAATCCCTTAACTTCAACTATGAAAAATTGATCTCAGAGAGCAAGATTAAAGCTTTGGGAAAATTTAAAATAAAAATGTTCAGGAGTCTTGTTCTTGGACAGACGTGGAGTCTTGGATTGGTATGATGCACAACCTTTATGTTGAATTCTACACAATTTTTCCATAGGAAAAAGGCACCTTTGTAAAACTGAGCTTGCACAGGCATTCTAGCTCTGTGAAATAATACTTAAGGATGGCCTGGACCCCTTAATCTTTCAGTCCTTCTAAATCCTACCCTTGGACTGGAAAGTTTGAAAGTCTCTGAAAAAGAACAGAAGAAATGGTGCAATGAACCTGCGTTATAGCTTTATCTCCAGTGAGACATGCAGTTTTTGACATTTTGAGATTCCACTGTAAAGGATTGCCTCTTTACAAGAACCACCTGTCTAAAATGACAGCTTGTTCCTTTAACTTCGGAACATATTTTTAAAATTAATTTACCACTTAAAAAAAAAGCAGGAGGGAAGCGGGGTTTCCCTTCCCCAGTTTTTAACAGTAACAATTAAGATTGCCCCCACCCGAGTGTTCTGCCTGTTTCAAATAATCCTAAACCCTTATTGGTAGTCTATTTTGTATAGATTTCTATTTCCTTGATCAGATGAGACTGTATAATGTTTCAGTTGCCTTCATTTGGGGCAGAGGTTCAAGTCATATCAAGACTTTTCACACTAGCTATCAAACTCTTCATCCTGATAGGGTGGACTGGATTACGATGGATTGGACATCCTGATCGTGCAGTAGGTGGGTGAGAGGCCCAAAATAATAGGGACAAGCAGGATACAATATTGTCCTTATCTCATTTTGGACAGACAATGAAGTCAAGGAGTTTTATGGTTTATGGTTTTATGGTTTTATTATTTATAGGCCGCCCTTTTCCCTGAGGGGACTCAGGGCGGCTTACAATATATAGGGAGGGGAGTACAAGACAGTAAGACATAAAACAATACATAAGTAAAAATAGTACACAACATTCATCATTCGGGTGGGGACGGATTACGATCTTTATCCCCAGGCCTGACGGGATAGCCAGGTCTTAAGGGCTGTGCGGAAGGTCTGGACGGTGGTGAGGGTACGAATCTCCATGGGGAGATCGTTCCAAAGGGTCGGAGCTACTACTGAAAAGGCTCTCCTCCGTGTAGTTGCCAGTCGACACTGACTGGCGGATGGAACTCGGAGGAGGCCTAATCTGTGCGATCTAATAGGTCGCAAGGAGGTAATTGGCAGGAGGCGGTCTCTCAAGTACGCAGATCCACTACCATGAAGGGCTTTATGGGTGGTAAGTAGCACCTTGAAGCGCACCCGGAGATCAACAGGTAGCCAGTGCAGCTCGCGGAGGATAGGTGTTATGTGGGCGAACCGAGGTGCACCCACGATCACTCGCGCGGCCGCATTCTGGACTAGCTGAAGTCGCCGGGTGCTCTTCAAGGGCAGCCCCATGTAGAGCACGTTGCAGTATTCCAGCCTAGAGGTCACAAGGGCCCGAGTGACTGTTGTGAGAGCCTCCCGGTTCAGGTAGGGTCGCAACTGGCACACCAGGCGAACCTGGGCAAATGCCCCCCTGGTCACAGCCGTCAGATGGTGGTCGAAGGTCAGCTGTGGGTCCAGGAGGACTCCCAAGTTGCGAACCCTGTCTGAGGGGTATAAAGTTTGGCCCCCCAGCCTGAGTGATGGAGCACTAGCCAAATTATTGGGAGGGAAACACAACAGCCACTCAGTCTTCTCCGGGTTGAGTACAAGCTTGTTAGCCCTCATCCAGTCCCTAACGGCTTCAAGACCCCGGCTCATCACGTCCACCGCTTCATTGAGTTGGCACGGGGCGGACAGATACAACTGGGTATCGTCCGCGTATTGGTGGTATCTTATCCCGTGCCTCCGAATGATCTCACCCAGCGGTTTCATGTAGATGTTAAATAGTAGGGGGGATAAGACCGAACCCTGCGGCACCCCATATGTTAGGGGCCTAGGGGACGATCTCTGCCCCCCAACTAACACCGACTGCGACCTGTCCGAGAGGTAGGAGGAGAACCACTGCAAAACAGTGCCTCCCACCCCACCTCCCGCAGTCTTCGCAGAAGGATACCATGGTCGATGGTATCGAAAGCCGCCGAGAGATCAAGGAGAACCAGGATGGAGGCATGGCCTCCATCCCTGGCTCTCCAGAGTTGGCAAAATGTAAGATTTTTGCTTTTGTTTTTTTTAACTGAAAGCAAGGAGATAAATACTGTGCTCTTTCAACCAAAGTCTTCACTGAATCAGTGAAATAAACCAAATACTTATTTGGCTTATAATTGTTTATTAATTTATTTATTTAGTTTATTTTATTTGTATTTGTTACTTATGACTATTAATATTAATTAGTATTAATAAGCCAAAGATTTACTGTTTCAGTAGAATGGCTTATCTACGGAAGTTGTGGATGGTCCATCACTAGAGGTTTTCAAGAAGAGACTTCCCAATTGGTCCAGAATCACATAGGGTCTCCTGCTTGATCCCTATTATTCTATGTTCTGTATTCTATGAATCCAGCATTCTGTTCCAAGAGTGTTCACCAACACAAGATTAGGGCTAGGTGTAGCTCCCACTTATTAATTCTAAGAATAGCACAGCACAGCACAGAATATAATAGAATAGAATAGAATCACTAAACAAATATACAACAAAAGTGACCTTTAACTTATTTCAATACAGAGATCGTAATACAATATATTCAACTCTTTCAAATTTAAATGATAAGTATTTCAACTATCTTAAAACAATAACATTCTTAAAACTCAATATTCACATTATATTCTTCTCTTAATTTTAACCTAACACATGATAAATGGACAAATATAAATAACCATATATTTTTTAAAAAACCACAAAATAGAGTAGAGTAGAGTAGAGCAGAGTAGAGTAGAGTAGAGTAAAATAGAGATAGAATAGAATAGAATAGAATAGAATAGAATAGAATAGAATAGAATAGAATACGACAACAGAGAATGGAATGGAATGGAATTTATTTGATGTGATTAGATACACAAGAAATTTGTCTCCAAATCCAACAATAATCACGAAGTTGCAAAAAAAATAGCTATTAGTTATTGTCTCTATGCAAAGCAGTCCATTTTGCCATCTCTGCTAATCAATTAGTTTCAAGATCCATTCTTCTATTTGTAGATATATCATCTTTGTTCCATCTTTGGTAATATAATATACCTATGAGGTAAAGGAGCAGAAAAAGAAAGAAACTCAGCTCTACTCGGGATCACTTTCCTTCCCTTTTTCTGACAAAGGTGAAGAATGCAACAGATCATTTTACACTATGCAGCCCTAACGTTTCTCCTGCCACACCGATTGCAGTCTTGGCTTCTTTCTTAGCTACGTCTGAGCTGTTTTGACATGTTTATTTGTTTAATTTGTTTATTTTGACTAGCTCTGATTATAATTGGCAGCCAGGCGCAGAATTAACATCAGACAGTGTCTACGACTCGTCAGTTGCAATAATGCAAAAGGCATGCAACAACAACACTTTTCTGAAGTAGTGACAATCCTAAGAGTTGGTTGAGTTCCACTCCAGTCTCACGCCTTGCTAAAGAAGAAGAAAAGGGAACAGGAGAGCAGAAAGGTGAAATGACACAACCTGATGTTGTGGGCAATCCATTCTGCAGAAAACATTTTTCCTGTTGATGAAATGGAACTTCTGAACCATTTTAAATAGAGGAGATTTATTTTTGCATTGGGCATAGTAACATTGTCATGCTCAAAAAGATGAACCATCACTCAATAGATGATGATAGATGATAGAGATAGATGAT
This sequence comes from Thamnophis elegans, assembly GCF_009769535.1. Taxonomy (NCBI): domain Eukaryota; kingdom Metazoa; phylum Chordata; class Lepidosauria; order Squamata; family Natricidae; genus Thamnophis; species Thamnophis elegans. The sequence goes on along the minus strand of NC_045553.1, from coordinate 29,531,620 downwards.
AGGTAGGTAGGTAGGTAGGTAGGTAGGTAGGTAGGTAGGTAGGTAGGTAGGTACATACATACATACATACATACATACATACATACATACAAACACAGATAGAATTATAATCAATTATATATATAATCTGATTATATATAGAATAACTCAAAAATAAAAAGATTGTTTTTCAATTTGATCTTCATTCATTCTCACTTAATGATTTTGGCAAACAGTCATGCCTCATTGCAGAATATGTAAGTACCTTTTTATCAACATTGGCATGCCTTAACTTATTCCATTTCCCCATTTTCTTCTCCTTCTAAGTTTTCATCATTTTCTGTATGCAATTACCCAATCAACATTCACTACAGCTCTATCTATCTATCTATCTATCTATCTATCTATCTATCTATCTATCTATCTATCTATCTATCTATCTATCTATCTATACATACACACACATACACATACATACATACACATAAATATGGTGTATATATACAGTGTATGTGTGTGTGTATACACACATGGACACACATATACGTACGTACGTACATACATACATACATACATACATACATACATACATACATATATATATATATATATATATATATATATATATATATATATATATATTAGATTTTTTACAACCCCTGGTAAGCCCCAATTATGGAAGGAAGCTAACTGATCTATACTAGTCTGCCTTTATTTATTTATCAGCACAAATAAAACACACACACACACACACACACACACACATATATATATATATATATATATATATATATATATATATATATATATGTGCTAGTCTTGTTGTATTCGGGTTTTTTATCGTGTAAGATTGAGATTGTCTTGGCAACGTTCTTCAGGCTGGTGTTTTCAGCTTAAAGCGTGGTCGGAGCTGCTGTCTTTCTATAAATCTTGGTGGGGATATGTGGCGTGCTGGCTTTGTTTCAGTAAGTGGACTGATTAGCCAGTCCACTTACTGAAGTGGACGTATCATGATTGGTAGATTGATGCTGATTGGTGCTGGCTGTGTGTCCGTTGCTGTTTTGTGTTGTAACGGCCTGGGTGATGGGTGGGGCTCGTTTGTATATGAGATATATATGAGATACATATGTATGTATGTTTGTATCTATGTATGTATGTATACATGTATACATGTATACACACACACACACACACAAATGATGCATATTCTTCACTGCATGTGCAATACTGACCAAAACTCATTTTGCATCTCAGTTGACATCATGGCATTGTCTGCCTGTCAACATACAAACACATTCACATCCCCAAACAACATACATCTCTTACCTCTAAGATCCAGAGTCATCTCATGGCGAGAAGCCCAGCAAACAAATTTAATAAAGAAATAAAGAAACAAGCAATAAATAACCACAGCTATTCCTGACACATTTATCTATGAATGTATTAAATAACAAAGAGAGTATCACACATCCTTGTCTTAGTCCCTGCTTACTTTTGCATCATTTGTTCAGCATTTAATTCATGCTCACACATGCTCTATTTCCTTTGCGGTATATACCACATATGTTGCATTCAGTAACCTGCTTTTAATTCCATACTTACCATCTGCTTTTTTCTAAATTAACAAATATACAATAAGTGTTATTATATCTGTGTGTTTCTCAATGGATTACTGAAGATCAAAAATCAGATATGCATCTCCTGCTTCACATAAAACCAGGGCTGGTATTCTACCAGTTCAGACCAGTTTGGGCGAACTGGTAGCTCCAACAATCAGCTGGGAGCGAACAGGTTCTCTCTGACTTTGAAGTGGGCACGCCTGCCCGCCCCTGTGCTTAATTCACCTATATTTCCTTTTCCGAAGCCCAGCTGATCAGTGCGGCAGAGTGGATTTCCTTGCCAGTAGTAATGCCAAAGTTAAATTTTCTATAAACAGCACACGGACAAGCTCAGCGAACCGGATGTTAAACTGGTAGGATTCCACCCCTGCATAAAACCATGTCCCAAAGTTTTATTACTGTCATCTTGAGCCTTTTAATCAAAATTCTGTCAAAAGCATTCCCAAGTTCTTTTACGAAGATAGCCGCCTCGTATTTTGTCTTCACTCTTGCTATCTTTTTCTTGATATAGTGCAACAATAACAGCATTTTTCCAACTGTCAGGCATAATATGTCGTAATGTTGAACAAGTCGTGCAGCCATAAGGCAGGGGTGTTCAAACTTGGGAACTTTAAAACTTGTGGACTTCAACTCCCAGAATTCCCCAGCCAACCATATCTTAAAGTTCCCAAGTTTGGACACCCCTGCTATAAGGAAACCACATACATATTTGAATCGTTTTCCGGTTACATCATCTGTTCCTTGAAAACCTACCATTTGTCAACTTTCTCACAGCATTTATGATTTTGTATCCTTCATATTGTTCTGGATGACTGCATTTATAAGCATTTCTTTCTGTTCCTCTCTTTAGCATACACAATCACTCCCATATAAATCTCCCCAAAAAATTCCTTCCAACTTTGTCTCCTGTCAGCTTCTTCCTACATGATTTCATCCCTCTGATTTTTAATTCCACTCATTCAGCGGGTGATTTCTTCTCACAGTCCCAAAATATCTTTGTATTTCCATCCAAAAAATAAATAAATGAAAATTATTTTTTCCCCTCTGGCTTTTTTAACCTTAAAAGTTCCCTCTTCTTATTCGTGATATTCTTGGAAGCTTTTGGTTTTTTTTTTCTAAACAAGATCTCTTTCAGCCTCGTTTCTGCAACATTCTTCCATTTTGCGGGGAGCATGGTTTTCTCTGAGCTTGGTGGTTTCCTTGCAGACATTTTCTCAGCCTCTGCTTCGTTATTTGCTTTCGGCTGCCATTGAAATGGGGAGGGGGGGCTGGTATTTGGGAGGGAAAGATTTGGTATGGGAGAGATTGTTAAAAGGGAGTTTTGTTCTTACCAACTACTGCGCATGCTGGTGTTTAGAGTTGGTCAAGGCCAACCGTCCTGCATACCAACCTGATGATGCCCCTTGGAGATGAAACCCACATGACACCTGAGGGATTTGCAGATTGGACAATGGGTTGGGGGTTACCGGGGGGAGGGGAGGGGGTCACATATTGATATGTATGATTTCGGGTTCCACCACAAAACCGCGAAGCCCTTATCCGCGCCGACATAAGTGTGGAGGCAAATCCGCGATGTCCGAAGCGCTAAGAAAAACATGACCCTACCGCGATGACATAACCGCGGAGGGCAAATCCGCGCCTACCGAAGCACCCTAAACCTAACCCTAAACCTAACCCTAAACCTAGCCCGTGCCCCGTCTGCTGCTGAGCTGGACCCTTCCCGCGGGCTGCTGCTGCTGCTGGGCAGCCTGCTTTGCCCTGTGCCCGCTGCCGCTGTCAGCCCACACAGGGCGCCCCTGTTGGAGCAGCAGGAGCAGCTGGAGGAGGAGGGCTACCTTTGGAGGTACAGAGGCAAAGAATGAAGCATGTATCTGGATTTGGATCCTAACACTTACCATAATTTAAATCGGCTTTAAAGCGCCCTTCTGTCACCGCGCTGTTGTTGCAGCGGTGATGACGCGCGGTGATGACGTCGCGGCTTTAGCGACGCAGTTTAATCACCACTATTTTGATGAGCGCGGTTTTATCGTGCCACGTGATTTCATGCTCTTTTGTGTCAGACCTTGCTTTGCTTAGCTGCTATTTTCATAACCAGTAAAAGTACTCTTAATTCTGCAAAATGGAGTTAAGTGGTTTCTTTCTTGGTTGCTGAGGGAGGCCGGCTTGATGTATTTCATTATTCAACTAGGTAACATCATCAGTACAAATATTTTCTTCTATTGGTACTTTTCTATATTCATTTTTTCTCATCCATGGCCTTGTTCAATTCATCCTCCCACCATGCACTCTTATTCAGACTTCTCATTAGCTTAGTGCCTACTCTTTGGTGGCATTCTGTAATTACTGTACTCCATCCTCTTTCCTCAGGTCCCCTTTCCAGTTATCCAATAGGGAAATTAAAATATCTTCATTTTTCCCCCCTATAAGCCTTGTACAAGCCTTGTTATCGTTTTAGTTTCACTTTATTCTTTTTTTCCATGTCCATTTTTTCAAAAGTTCTACTTTTGAAACTATTAAAAAAAAACCCTCTGTCTCACATTCAGAATTTTGCATTAACCTTGCATCCTTTTGTAACCTGTCACTGTTTATCAGAAAGAGACAAATTGTGTTTTAGACTTGTATTCAATCTTCTGTTGTGAACATGCGTGGATTTATGCTTAAACTGTGCTTAAAACAAACACAACATTTTCTAAGCAAATGCTCATGAAAGAATCCTCATTTCATTCTTTCTTGGGTTTTTGGATGTTCCATAAGTTGTTTCTGTACTCTCATCTCATGTCATATAACCCAATATTTTTTGTGAGATTACCTTTTAAAAATATTGTGCAATTTTTCTCTCAAAATAACCTAGTTCTCCTAGTTATCACCATTCATTAGAGCATTGCATGCAACTACTGCAGGGGTGGATTGCTGCCGGCATTACTGCTGGTTTAGCGCGCAAAAAAAATGTGCATGCACATTTGCACCTAAAAGGCTCTGCACATGCGCAAAATATTTAAAAGGGGGGGATTACATTTCTGCAATGAAAATTGTTCCGCACATGCGCAGAACTGAAAATCAAGATGGCGCCCCCGGAGGAGAACTGGTTCGGGGGCATGGCAGGCCTGGGGCACTGCTGGTTCCAGCAACCTAGGCCGCCAAGTTACTACCGGTTCAGCCAAACCAGTCTGAACCGGTAGGAGCCCACCTCTGAACTAGCATCAAGCTATGAATTCCTATTTTCAGACATATTCACCATAATCTACAGTAGATGACACCAATTTGTACTTTTTAATATACATCTATTCCGAACTGAACTTATATTTTCACTTTCTTATATGCATCCATTAACTCTCCCCACAATATCTTACCACCTTTATTTAAATGTATTACACTCGTCCCAGATTTTTTAAACTTCATAAGCATATAACATATTTATTTTCTTTCATTCATTTTATTATCAATTTGTGTTCTTTATATCACTACTTTAAGTTATTTATAAAAATAAATAAATGTTCCATATATCATGATAATTTCAAGATGGGCCCATAAATATTAGCCTCCATTACCCAGTATGGCTTTAGTGAAGCAAAGCTGTTAAATCATAGATGCAACAGCCTAGATTAACAATTTTAGTCATTCCAGTGCCATAGTCACCATTCTGTGTTAATTTTAAGACTACCTCTTCTTTTCTAGCCTATTTTGGGTTCTGTTCCACAAACACAATTAAACCCAGTTTCATCTGAAACCCACTCATGCTATTCTGTATAGCTGTGATTTCTAAGCTGTAATTTCTAAGCTGTGATTTCTCATTGATTTAACCCAGTTTATGTGTTAGTCTTGAATGTGTGAACTTCTTTCTCCCATATGTATCTGCCAGAATCTTAAGAACCGGTACTGAAATGCTTTGCTCTTCTGATGTTCAAAAGGGTTATGGAGAGATAGAGAGATGCTTTCTTTGTGGGGGCATACAGTACCAAAATGATTTCCCAACAGAATCCTCCCTGCCACCCATCATTTTAATCTGCTTTTTTAAAAAAACAAAACAAACAACCTTTTGCTAGGTTTTTTGGGTTCCAAGAGAAGAAACATTTTCATCCCCCCCCCCCCCGGCCTTTTTACTATTTTATCCTTGTGAATAATAATCCATGTCGGTATGTCTCAGCATAATTCCGGAAGTTATTTCAACCAAACTTGGTGCACAGATGACTTACCCTCTGGAAACAAATACTGTGGGGATAAGACACCCCTAATACCCCTCGGTGTGTATGTTCTGTTAAGATACAGACTGTTGTGCCTTAAAATGGCTTCTACTGTACAGTGCAGTGGAGTTGCCATGGTAACGGCTTCACAGAATTCCACAAGGGGGTTCTCTCTGATAAGGGGGGTGGGGGGAACCTAACATTAGAAATTATGTTTGGTCTGGACATTTTCAACAAAGCTTTGATTATTAAGCATACCAAATGATCATGGATCAGCTAGCAAAACAACAAGGTGGTATCCCTTTCCTTGATGCTTCTGAGGGCACAGGGAAAACATTAGTAACTAATTTAATTGTTGACGAAATCAGGGCTTTTCCTGTCTAATACAAGATTAAGATAAATAAATCCCTCGGCAACATCGGGTTATCAGCTAGTATTTATGTAATTAAAATCTGTCATGCAAAATCAGGTCCTCTTATTACAGTCCAGTATTTGGGATCTTTTCTCCATTTTTTTTTAAAAAAGGGGTTGGATTGGATTGCTATTACTTCTCCCCTGCCTTTTTTTCCTCCTTAAGTACCCTGCACGACACCTACAGAAATAATGTTATGAGATATTGAAGAAACCAAATAAGAAAACGTCTCTTGGCATCTCTTCGCCAATCCCCAAGAAAGGCAGAATCTGAAGTGTTTGGCTTGCAGTCAGTTAACAGTGTTGCTGTAAACAGAGAAGAAGCTACACATTTTCCCAATCATGCCATCAGCAAGACAAGCAATTCCGATGTGCTATTGCAGTGCATATGGTCTACAGCCTCACACTTTTCATCGGCACCTAAGTAAATGGTGATGCTAGCAACCCCTCCTTCTGTCAGATAGACAATACAGCCATGTGCCCAGAAAATATGGGTAATTTTCTGTTGCTTGTAAACTGCACATCCTGCTCTCCTTAGTTGAAGATCACACATACGTAGAATTACACATACGCACCCACACACAAACTGTAGGCCCTCTTCTTCTCTGTGCTCACTGAAGCCTTTCCTAGCCATTGGTCCTCCGTGCTATGATTCCCCAACTTGCATCCACTTTCACGAAAGCCAGCCTTTGGGGAGACAGGATCAGTAGCTAAATTTGGCCTTTGGATTAAAATTCATTACCCACTAAGAAAATATCCTAAGTAGAAAAGTCAATCGGTTAGTTTTTTCTGTGATTTTCCTTAAGTGGAATCAAGATTTCCAATCTGAATAGGATAAGATAGGATAGGGTAGGGTAGGGTAGGGTAGGGTAGGGTAGGGTAGGGTAGGGTGGGATGGATGGGATGGAATGGAATGGAATGGAATGGAATAGAATAGAATAGAATAGAATAGAATAACAGAGTTGGAAGGGACCTTGGAGGTCTTCTAGTCCAACCCCCTGCTCAGGAAGGAAACCCTATACCACTTCAGACAAATGGTTATCCATCATCTTCTTAAAAACTTCCAGTGTTGGAGCATTCACAACTTCTAGAGGCAAGTTGTTCCACTGATTAATTGTTCTAACTGTCAGGAAATTTCTCCTTAGGTCTAAATTGCTTCTCTACTTGATTAGTTTCCACCCGTTGCTTCTTGTTCTACGTTCAGGTGCTTTGGAGAATAGTTTGACTCCTTCTTCTTTGTGGCAGCCCCTGAGATATTGGAAGACTGCTATCATGTCACCCCTAGTCCTTCTTTTCATTAAACTAGACATACCCAGTTCCTGCAACTGTTCCTCATATGTTTTAGCCTCCAGTCCCCTAATCATCTTTGTTGCTCTTCCCTGCACTCTTTCTAGAGTCTCCACATCTTTTTCATATCATGGTAACCCAAACTGGATGCAGTATTCCAAGTGTGGCCTTACCAAGGCCTTATAAAGCGGTATTAACACTTCACGTGATCTTGATTCTATCTTTATTGTAAGATTAACAGAATCTTGCAAAAGCATTTCCTTTTCCTTTATTTTTACTTTTCTGAAAAGTAGCATGGGTCCCTTCTGAAATGCTTCCTACACCCTCTTCTGCTTCTGTAGTCTGAAATACTTTTTGGTTTTCAAGATTGAACGTGACTCGGTGGCCCAGTGGCTAAGATGCTGAGCTTGTCAATCAGTTGAGTGGTTTGAATCCCTACTGCCGCGTAACGGAGTGAGTTAATTTTAATTAATATGAATATAATACCTTGGGTATCCATTTATTTCCTATTGTCATATTCTCCAATGCAATGTTTAGGAAAGCTCTAAGAGGAACACAAGCACACTAAGGGCCACAGATAGTTTGCACATGCTAGATTCTGAGCAACCTCAGGAAGGAGAACCTCATAGATTAAACAATAAGAGAACAGTTTTACCAGCAATAGTAAGAATGATACAGACCTTAAGTGATTCAGAAATATAACTCCCATGAATTATAAGGCTGCAGCATCTTACTCTATTCTTGTGAAGGTAACCAAGCATTTCCTTCAAGATTCTTATTTGCTGGATCAGATTCTATGCTGGGAAAATTGATGGATCGGTACAGGATTGTAGCCTAAACAAAACAGTGCCCCATTGAATTAGTCAGGATTCCATAAAATGTTACTGATTCTAGTAGGTCTTAAATGAAAATAATACATGTCGACCCAATACAATATGGTTCCACCACAAAACCGCGCTCGACTAAACCGCACCCGACTAAACCGCGTTGCTGACGTCATCAACAGGGCGACAACAGCGTGGAGACAGAAGCACACTGTAAACCCTAAACCTAAAATTAACCCTTAAACCTAAACCTAACCCCCCTAAACCTAATCCTAAACCTAATCCTAAACCTAACCCTTAACTTAACCCTAAACCTAAACCTAATCCTAACCCTTAACCTAACCCTAAACCTAATCCTAACCCTTAACCTAACCCTAAACCTAACCCTAACCCTTAACCTAACCCTAACCCTAACCCTAACCCTAACCCTAACCCTTAACCTAACCCTAAACCTAATCCTAACCCTTAACCTAACCCTAACCCTAACCCTTAACCTAACCCTAAACCTTAACCTAATCCTAACCCTTAACCTAACCCTAAACCTAATCCTAACCCTTAACCTAACCCTAAACCTAACCCTAACCCTTAACCTAACCCTAACCCTAACCCTAACCCTAACCCTAACCCTAACCCTAACCCTAACCCTAACCCTAACCCTAACCCTAACCCTAACCCTAACCCTAACCCTAACCCTAACCCTAACCCTTAACCTAACCCTAAACCTAATCCTAACCCTTAACCTAACCCTAACCCTAACCCTTAACCTAACCCTAAACCTAACCCTAAACCTAACCCTAAAGCTAACCCTAAAGCTAACCCTTCCCTTAAGTTGAATCGGCTTGCTTTCAAAGCGCTATTTAAAGCACCCTTCTTTCTCCACGCTGGCTGTTGTCGCCCTGTTGATGACGTCAGCGACAGGGTTTAATCGGGCGCAGCTTAGTCGAGCGCGGTTTTGACGGGTCACGTACAATATAGATGAAAAATATCTCGTTCAGATTTTGTATTTTCTGGGGGAAACTACTCAGAGTCCTATGGAGTGGGCTGCCTTAATAAATTAAACAGTGTTGGAAGGGACCTTGAATGTCTTCTAGTCCAACCTGCTCAAGCAGGAGATCCTATATCATTTCAGATAAATGGTTGTCCAATCCCTTCTCCAAAAACCTTCAGTGTTAGACCACCCACAAATTATTTTGGTAATTTATTTTGTAGAGTAAATAAAATAGAACTATGTGCCCAACTAGCTAAGCCTTCAGTTTAATTCAGAAACTATAGGTAGTCCTTGACTTATGACCACAATTAAGCCCAAAATGTCTGTTGTTAAGTGAGATATTGGCTAAGTGAGTTTTGCACCACTTTATAACTTGCCAGTTATTAAGTCAACCATGGCAGTTGATAAGTTAGTAACATGGTTGTTAAGTGAATCTGGTTTCCTCATTGACTTTGAGGTCACAAAAGGGGAGCACATGAGCTTGGGACACAGCAAAGGTCATAAATATCATTTGCTAATTTTGATCACATGATCATGGGGATGCTGCAAAGGTTGTAAATGTGAAAAACTGTCATAAGTCACATTTTTCACTGCCGCTGTAACTTTGAATAGTCACTAAATGAACGGTTGTAAGTTGAAAACTATTTAACGTATTTTTCGGAGTATAAGATGAGCCTCAAAAAAGAGGCTGAAAATCTGGGTACGTCTCATACACTGAATACAGCAATTTTTTGCCTCCTGAAGCCCCACCCCCTTCACCAAAATGGCCATGCATAGATTTTAGGAGGCTTTCAGAGAGCTCCTGGGGGCTGGGGAAGGCAGAAATGAGCAAAAAACAGGCCGTTTTTTGCCCCCTCATCCCCCAGCAGCACTCTATAAGCTTCCTAAAGGCTATCCATTCCGTTTTTTGACAAAAAATTGCCCCCTTTTTGCAAAAAATGGCCCCCTTTTTGCAAAAAATGGGTCATATTTTGCTCATTTTGCCCCCCCCACACACAAACACCCTTAGGAACACTCTACAAGTAATAGCTAATAGCTATTCATGCCATTTTTTTATTAAAAAAGGGCCCGTTTTCATGAAAAACTGGCCATTTTGGGGAGGTTTGCAGAATGCAAAAACTTTTCTTTTTAATTTTCCTCTTCAAAACCTTGCTGTGTCTTATACTCCGCTGTGTCTTATACTCTGAAAAATACAGTATATTCAATGGGACAGATTCCTCCACTACACACAGAAGTAAACTACACATACTACTTTTTTTAACCTCCTCACTCTAGAATAACCTGTCCTTCTATGAAAAGCCAAGGAGCTGGGTTTTTAAAAAAAATGAATTATACCATAGAAAATAATATAACACACCACTCAATCAAAATCAACATTGAATTTTCCTATTTTTTCAGGTGTGTTTATGTGCCTTTATGTCAGAGGGCAGATTCCATTACTATTCATTATACTGAGAAGTTGAATGCATAATATTTCATATCTTTTAGACGTCCAAGACCTTAAAAATACTAACAAAATAAAAAGAAATGGCAAAAACATGGCCAACCTGGGAAAAAATGTGGCTTAGTACACATCAACTAAAAAGCAAGTGATGAAACAAAATCATGAATCATGCACCATGAAATCTTGATGCAAACCCTACTTGCATTCTGACATCAGACATAAGTGTCTAAGGCACAGGGTGTGTATCATGGCATAATATAAGCTTGTATTTTGCTTTCCTCTGAATCTTTATGTTAACATTTAAAGGGTATGTTATTATCGGTGCATTAACACAACTGAATAGGGGCTTGAAGCTTTGGGTGGAAATACAATTAATTGCCTAGGAAAAGAAAGAGGGGGAGGGAGGGAGGGAGGGAGGGAGGGAGGGAGAAGGAGAGAGAGATGTAGGATTGGCAAGAGGGTTCTGTCAGGACACGAATAGGAACAGCAGAGAGCAAACTTCCAAATCACTAAATTAGTATTATATAAGTATTAAATATATAAATATTACACTGTATTTAAATAACTAAAATATTCACTGTATATAAATAACTAAATTCGTAGACCAGCGAAATGTTGTGGACATAACAGTTGGCTTTTGAAGGACATTCTGAAGCTGTACTCCTAAAACTACTATTATTTAAATAGTAGTTTAAATAGAGCCAGCAATTAAAAAGGGGGGGGGGGTGATGATCACTATTGCATGGTTGAATCCATATCTCCTTTTAACAAGAAAAAAAGTGGCAGAGTTTCTACTGTGTGGTTGCAGATGTCATCTTGACTTTTTATCAGCAGATGCTCCTTTTTAGTTGGGCACTTTTATACAAAGTCCTAGTGGACAACCATTTAAATAGGAGGCAGCCTTGTGCAGCAGCTGCCAAAAAAGCCAACACAGTTTTAGGCTGCATAAACAGAGGGAGAGAATCAAGATCACATGAAATGTTAATACCACTTTATAATGTCTTAGTAAGGCCACACTTGGAATACTGCATCATTTTGATCACCACGATGTAAAAAAGATGTGGAGGCTCTAGAAAGAGTGCAGAGAAGAGCCACAAAGAGGATTAGAGGACTGGAGGCTAAAACATAAGGAACAGTTGCAGGAATGGGGTATGTCTAATTTAATGAAAAGAAGAACTAGGGGAGACATGATAACAGTCTTCCGATATCTCAGGGGCTGCCATAAAGAAGAGGAAACTAAGCTATTCTCCAAAGCACCTGAGGGAAGGACAAGAAGCAATGGATGGAAATTAATCAAGGAGAGAAGCAACTTAGGAGAAATTTTCTGACAATTAATCAGTGGAACAACTTGTCTCCAGAATTTGTGAGTGCTCCAACTATAGGTTTTTAAGAAGATGTTGGATAACCATTTGTCTGAAGTGTTGTAGGGTTTCCTGCCTGAGCAGGGGGTTGGACTAGAAGACCTCCAAGGTCCCTTCCAACTCTCTATTCTATTCTAAAATTAACTCAGGACAAAATCTAAACTTAATTCACTTTTGATTTTTATTAAATTCAGCTCATATGAACATTTTTCAGTCATGAATTTCATAACGCCGTCTTTCAATTACATTAAAAGTAAATTCTGGAAGCAAGATAAGGACCTACCAAAGTTGTCCCAGGTATAAACTTTCAATCTCTTTATATCCGTAGGTGTTTATTTCCATTTTATTTAACGTAAAAGAGAACATCGTTTGGACAGCAACAGAATTCTATTGTATTTGATAAGATTGCACCTTTAAATACAAGTCAACTTTTTCCCTCTTGAAGTTCACCCTTAATTATAAGAATGAGAACATTAGTAGGCAGCTCTCTGGTGCCATCCTATGGCAAACTCAGAAAATAGGAAATCTATTTGAAAGCCCTTTATAAGAACATTGGAACTGGTATCTTTAAAAGTGCTAGGAGTTCAACCATATTTTGGCTATACTAGCTGAGCTTTTTTGCTTTCTGTATTTACACCACATAGAGGTTGTTAGAGTTATATGAAGCTTTGATTTGGAGATTCAATTTGAAGGCAGTTCTAGAATCTTTGGACCAAACTGACTTTATGAATGGGATCTATCATACACTGCAGGGAATCAGATGTTGCTGACTCAATATGCATGCAGAATTTCTTTTTTTTTACAAATGAACTAGGAAAATGGATAACTGGATTTGACACTTTGAATCAAAGCATCAGATTGTCGAGTCGGATTGGATAGACCATCTAAAAGAAATGGACAGTTTCAATCAGTTGTAAGTTAATTCTTGGCATAACCTAGAAAGAATTTCCATTGTGCTAGATGCAAGCACATAACAAGACATGGCACAGTTACAACAAGCACTGAAGGAATGCTACGTTCCTCTGAGGGGAAAACATCATGGGGAAATCAGCCAATAATAAAGGCAAATATTTTTAAAAGTGTACTTAAAAAACAGGTCGCTTCAAACAAAAGGAGAAGTTCACAATC